>NW_009714352.1:33407-104250 GCF_000703405.1 Apaloderma vittatum | reverse complement strand
ATGAATATATATTTAAAATATATTAAAATGTATATATCCACATAGGCCTTTTACAACTGAAACATTCTCATTATTGTAAAAAAACCAAACCAAACAAAATCTTGATGAAATACAAATCCTTATGCAGTCACTCCACACTTTCATTAAAACTTACATAAATTTGCATTTATCTTTGGAAATTGTTTGCTCTACAGAAGCATAACACTTTGACACTGACATGAGTCTTAATTTGACACCTATACCCAAAGGAGACCTAAGCCCAGATTCAAAACAGATTTGAAAGTACAAGTTGTATCCATAAGTTCAATGTGAACATCTCAAACTCTAAGATGATGTATGATCACCTAAACTCCTGTAACACTCCAAATTTATCACCTTAAGTTCTTAGAAATTTGAAAATTCACCATTTTTACCCATGCAGAATTGCCCTTAAGTCATGGCATGATTGAACAGCATCATGCTTAATTCATTCTTAAATCAAATCTAGACTGAGAAAATACATATAGCTCTACAAAGCTTCCTGACAGATTCACCCATCAAATCATACTCTGGATGCAATGTAGTGGTACATGACACTGTATTTTAACCTGGAGAAAACAGACAATGCACCCATCTCCTCGTCCCTTCTTAAAACACTGAAGTACAGTGAGAGTTCTCACCTAGAAAAATGAGAAATGCATCCCATTATGTCTAGGAGACACAAAGTGTTACTTTCCAGGAATGCTTTAATCGCAAGGACAGGATTACTCCAAGTGGCAACATTCTCAGTCTCCTCTTGAAGTCATGCAGTTACATTCAAAAAAACAATTCCAGATTTAGCCAGAAAGCAGAAGTGAGCATGACTCACACCTTAAGTAATTAAGGACACTGGGAAAATAGACTGCATTCCCAGTCCTGCTCCAAGTTTTGTTTCTACATTTTACGGGTTAGGGCATCTCCTCATAGGTATGAAATGTAGATTAGAAATTTTTCTGGCAGATAAAGGAACTCTGAATTTTCCCATCTTGAGCAAGTGTGCTAACCACTAAGCTTCTACAATAAAAGGAC
This sequence comes from Apaloderma vittatum, assembly GCF_000703405.1. Classification (NCBI taxonomy): domain Eukaryota; kingdom Metazoa; phylum Chordata; class Aves; order Trogoniformes; family Trogonidae; genus Apaloderma; species Apaloderma vittatum. Next base: position 103,203 of record NW_009714352.1, on the reverse strand, counting down.
AGTGCTTACCTCGCTAGCATTTCGAAAAAATGCTCTTAGTGCTTTGTAAAAAGGGTGGTGAACTTCCCTTCATGGGAGGTTTTAGGGTAAATTTAGACACTTCTCTGTTCCCAATTAGGAAACATTTGGGAACCACAATTTTGCATACGGTTTGTCCTATTGCTTCCCTTTTTGCCTGCTCTTAACACCATGTCAAGCATGTTGGCATTAAGCAGCTGCCTGATCAACATGTTGTCCATTGTGGATTCCAGGCTAAAACAAACAGCGTTTTACCTCAGCTATGAAGAACTGGCAAATGGGCTTTCCTTCAAACTAGGCACCAAAAATTCGTATTAGTAGTTCCAACCAGTTTTTGGCTGAAGTACATTTCAGGCTTTTGTGATTTTTCTCATGGCACACCTACATCCACTAAGCAACATTCCTCATGCCCACAAGCTTTTGATGACAAGACTTTCAGTCATAGTTAAAATTGATGATTCTTTGGAGAAAGCTACAAACTTGGGACACGTTTCACAATTCATACACCAATACAGAATGCATGTCTCTGTTAGAAATTATATTTATGTGGTACAGGAATAAAAATTCAGATATACGAGTCTTTCATTAACACCAGAAAATAAATATACTCCAAAACACAAAATTTAAATGACTCATAAACTAGCAGATCAGACTGAGTCAGCACAAATTTGTATCAGACTTTTCTGTGGAATGGGGAGCAGAGAAGTAGGAGAAACAGCATAATTGTATTTACATTCACATTAAGACTTGCAGACAAATCTATGCTTTTAAAAAAAAAAAAAATCAAACAAGGAACACATTCCCATGTTGCTATCTGTACAAATAACAGGGGCCTAGATAAGAACAACTGCAACTCCCTGCCCTATTTTTGGCCCACTTAAATGCAGGTCCACTCCATCTGCAAAAACAAAGATTGTATTATCTTGTCTCATCTTTCATTTAGTGATGAAAATACGACATAACAGAGAATTATCACTATTCCCGTGCAAAAATAATGTAATTCACAAAACGTTTAAGATAGAAATTGCATGATATAGGTGAAGCTTGTTTCTCATTAATACGACATAACAGAGAATTATCACTATTCCCGTGCAAAAATAATGTAATTCACAAAACGTTTAAGATACAAGCTTCACCTATATCATGCAATTTCTTTCTCATTATAATGTGATGTCAAATCATACCAAAACGGTTAAGAAAGTCTTTGTCATTGCCTAATTGTTGAGGAAGATTTTCAAAAAAAGAAGGAGGGAAAAAAAAAGTAACTGACAATTTAGAGCCTGGAAAACTTTGGCTCCAAACTTGAAAGTTCATCTGTAGTCCCAAGAGGTCACTGCATTCTCTCCAAGCAGTAACTGGCGCCTCTATAATTAACATTTCTGTGCAAACTTTAAAAAAAAAATAAATCCAGCTGGAAGAGGCAAGATGATTCAATGTCATTAGCCATCCTGCACTGAGAAAACACAACAGTGCACCACTGGCTTAAAGGAGCAGAAAGGGGGATGAAAATCAACAAGGTTAACTTTGTCGGCTGCACTGAGTGCCTGCATAACGTAACTCTGCTGGCATGCAGAATTCCAGTTTCTGCAAGCTGTCCCTAATCAAACCATAGCATATTATTTCCACTAGGTTACTTTTTCCTTTTTTTTTTCCTTTCCTCTACTTGAGGGTTAAAAAAAGCCATAAATTGATCCAGATAATAAAATAGCACTTACATGGCTTCTTGGGACATTTCTGGCATTTGTTAAAACCCCAGGAAGTACCCACGGTTCCACAGCAGTCTTCTTGCTTGGAAAGGCCAGGAAGTGCTTTGCCACACTGGAACAGTCAGGTAAAGAATACTCTGGTTAGTGATACCATATGATGCTCACTTCTAGTACCATGTCCTATTTCAGTCATTGCGGGTTAACCTCTTGCTGAGACAGTGAAGATTCACCAGAGCTCTGAGCTGAACTAAAACAGCACCCACGCATTGCAATGGCTCTGTACACAGGCACGAATAAATTAGGTGATATTATCTTCCCCCGTGTCTACTTGAAAAGGAGAAAGAAAGAGAAGATAATGGCATGTCATAGGAATGACAGTACATTTCCAAGGTAGTAACTCACCACTGGCACCTATTCCCTGCATTTTCCTCACAAAAATGTGCTTGTCCACTTTTTCAAAAGCTGGATAAATTATCTCATATACCATATGCTGAAGAACATAACACTGATAACTGAAGCCAAATTTAGTGATGTCTGTGTTATTCCCAACAGGTGTCTCTTTTCCCATGCAAATACTTAAACTCAACTTGCACTAATTTCTGAGGTCAGTACGACTTCTTTTTTCTTCCCTGATCAAGAATATACCTCTTATGCTTTTTATTAATAAGAATATTAATTTTTTGAAACTTACAAGGTACCAGTTACATTCTTGACTTTTGCAATTTTCTTCCATCCTGCATGATCAATTAAGCTTAACTGTATTGCTAAGATGCAAACAAAAAAAATATATCTAAACTTGTCATTAAGGTATAAAATGGAAGCACACAAAGCACCAGAGAAGTGCACAACAGTCATACTTCGTAAAACTTTCAAAGCAAATGCTGATACAAATATGCAGTACAGCAAACAACTGAAATGTGCTGAAGTGTGAATCCTCAGCATGTTGTGAACAGATCTTCCCTAATCTAACTTTCCTCCCTGACAGCATATAAACTTCTTCCTCAGCTGGTCACTGCCACTTAGTTTTCAGCTTAAGATAGCTGCCTCATCCTAGGGCACAGGCTGTGGCCTCTGTGGTTGCTTTCCCTCCAGCTGGTAACCCAGGCAGCCCGCAGTGGGGATGCATGCTGAATGGGCAGGCACTGATGGCTTCCTCCAACTTTCCCAAAGTTTTCCCAGCATGCTATAAATTGTACTGACACCCATGAGTCAATGCTGTTTCTGAAGCACAGAGTTACTCTGTGAAGCTTCACAACGTGACTACTAACAGGACAGCAGGCTACCCCACAACATCAGGGCTCTGACTCGGAGGGTCCCCTCTTTGCCCATATAGGGAGGGCTGGCAAGGCATTGTCCCAGTCATCTTCTCTGTCCCTTTTTCACAGGTACTCCCCACGCACCTCCTGAAGTATCTCAGCAAAAATTAAAAGCAGCACCAGCTCACCCTTTAAACATCAAACAGTAATACACCACCTCCAGAAGCTCAGCAATTGCTGTATGTGAGGCTCATGCATCTGTGAAGGGATGCATGAGCAGCAGGGAGCATCCTCTGCCGCAGGGAATGCCCGCCTCTCCTGTAGGTGGAGATTTTAGCATCAGAGCAACTCAGCCTCTGCACATCGTCCCTGCACAAGATAGCACCACTTCTACTTCGAGCCTTATTTTAGGGTGCCAGAAAAACAGCATAAAGAACAGCATAGTCAAACACGTTGAAAGAGACTGCTGAGTTAGTGTGTGACTTCAGGAGCCTATTTTCACATTATGATCTGCAGAGGGTCTTGTGACCGATTTTCCCATATTCCAAAGGCTGAGAAACAGTCCTTGACTGGATGGCATTTGGCTCCTAAAATGGTGAAGTGTCTAAGCAAGTCTCACCTTTCAGATGCAGGCCCAGGCTTATACTATGTGAACACATGTCTTTCAGGCTGTCTTGACCTCCCCTGGCTTAGGCACTGGCAGGATTAGTACAAGATAGACCATTCCTGATCAGTCAGTTTACCAGTTTGTTTCCAGAACCAGCTCTTGTCCTGGCAGTTCACAAAGGACATGACGCTACAGGAACAGGGAACTAATGCACAACTCTCTCTGCTGCAGCAGCTCTACTGTTTTCAAAACTGGAACTAGCTCCTTCAACTGCCCATAGCCAGATGAAATACTAATCTTGCTGCAGCTCCCAGAAGCTCAAAATTCTTTTAGTCAGAGAGTTCTCACAACGTATCCTCCAAGTGGCTGCCCAAAACTCTTAGAGAATTCACATTATGTCTTTACACAATGCTGTGTTCTCAAGCCACATCCCAGGTGAGCATACTCTAGGAAGTACCGCTTTACTTTATAATCACAGCTACTCAATTTTACTTTATAAATACAGCTGCTCAGTTCTTTTCCTAGAGCTGGGACTGCTTCTGCAAAGACAGAGAAGCCACTTACTAAAGTCATATACTGTGGCTGTCATTGATAGTCAGCTACACCAATTTGTACTTGACTCTTCTCCCTGCCTGCGCCTCAGTTTTACAACTCTCTTCAAAGAAGTGGGAGGAATCAAGGCTGGTGCTGTACCTCCCCTTATGATCTCAGAAGTGGAGCATTTGGGCAGCAAGGCACATTATCTAACACTCAGTGCTCCTCTGCAAGGTCACAAGCCTCAAGGACACATCCCAGCAGCTTGTGTGTGTCAAGGCAAGACCCCATTAACATGAGAGCCAACATACCATCACAAACTGGCTTCTTTCCTCTATTTTTTTCCCCCTAGAATAAGTGTCATTTAACAATAGTAAATGAAAAGAATATAAAACAAAGAAGAGGGGGAGAAAAAAAAGGAAGATGGACTAAAGCCCACTTTTAGTTTAGGTGTGGTGCTACAGCATTTGCACTCTACTGAAAATCATGATCTCTGTGGTCATAACTTTTTCAAATTTCCATATAAAAACCATGAGCAAAAATAAGGATGCCAAAATCTGAGTCATCTGGCAACTGTGGTTTGTAGTCCTGTCAGTAAAAACTGGCAATGATTAAAGCTGCTGCTCCCACTGCCTCTATGGTGAATTAAAGCTTGAAAAATCAATGACAATTTGGTTAATGTCCAGATCATTGTAGAAACTGGCCAGCGAGAAAAAGCAACTGCCACATGGGGCTCCTAGTGGTGTAAGATCCATGTAATTTTGGAGCTATGCATAAGAAAAAATGACTGCTCTGCAAAGTCCTGAGCCAAGCAGAAACAGAGAGTTCTTCTATGGCTAATAAACCCTGATTTCTCTGGTACATCTAACGGGGCTTCAGATACTTTCAACACTTGTGGCACTGCACAAACTGCTTCCTAGTCAGCTACAGTTTCTTAAGATGCTCCTCCCTTTCACAAACCATAAGCATCAATGAACTGAGGCTCTGTTTCTACAGGTCTCAAAACTTTTAAGTAATTTCCACCCACTTAAAAAGTCCTACCCACTTCCTACTACTGAGAACTCCTCATTAGTCCTTCAGACAGTCTGTTCCAGTCTGAGTCACAAGTGACTGGAAAAGTCACTTGTGGGAATCTGTAACTATTTTTAGTTTATCACACCGTTCAGCACGACTCCAGCACATAAATATGAGCCTAAAGTAAGCAAGGAAGCGAAGCACAAGCATATGGCTTGCACTATGCATGAAGACGATGCCATTCCCTAAGATCAGGTTTACGCTTTTTTATCCATCATACACACGCATTTTAAACTAATCTAGCCTGTATTCCTGAGGGCTTCCAGATTTTCATGAATGATATCTCTGTCACAAGCTTATGATTTAGAGATAATTCTTACTGGTTCAGAAGGCAAAGAAGTCGTGAAGGACTGGTATAAAAGAGCTCAACTGTGCTGAAAGAGGCTCAGCAGTAACAGCAGTACGAGGCACACATGGTACTGCTATAAAACAAAGTTCTTCCTGGGTAAAGCACTCACAGACACTGAAAGTATTGTTTCGAATCCACATATTTTTCCCCCATGCGTGCCTGGGCTTCTATGCCAATATTTTATATAACTGAAGGAAGTACTGAATATTCCCACTGGTAGACTGAAAGTCTGGCTGACCCTGTGCTGGTGCACAGAGGCCACCCCAAAGCCACATCACCTCTTTCTCTCTCTGTCCAGACTCCAGCCTCTGCCCCATCTCCACAGTCTTGGAGCACTAACAGTACTTGAGTTCTGCACTGCCATCAGGGTTGCATGTGTTTTCCAAAGCCAGGGAAGAGGAAGGATTACATCCTCAAAATCACCCTGCTAAGGCAGCAGAAGGAATTCAGCTCCCTGTGAAGTGCAGCAGAGAACCCAGTCTGGCAATTAGTCTCAGGGCAACCGCAGAGGATTCTGGCCGGGGGACCACAACATTTCCTGGGACTCCCACTCCTGTATGACCCATCTACAAATCCCTGTCACGGGCTGTTAGTTAAAACCACAACAGAGGCATAAATAAAGGAGTGTCACATGATTAACTGTGATTGAAATTGATAGGTGCTTTGCCTGAGTTAATAGCTCATGACTCTGGGATTCAGCTCAAAAGACTACATTTCACATACCACAATAGCAGAACTGAATGGATACACTGTTCAGCTTTCTGTAAACTATTCAACAGGCACAGACCTTGGATTATTGCTGCTTTTTTTTTTCCTATAGGCGCGACAGAGTAAGAAACCTCAAACTTAATAAACCGTATTACTGAAACAATTAACAAACATTCTTAATTAGCTACTGACCAGCTGAATGACAGGTTGTTACAAATGAAGAGTATTATCCCATGTCACACTGGCTCACTAACAGGCATTGTCTCATAAGCAGAGCAGAGAAATTTAAATACTTCCAGACTTTCTAAAAGAACTGGTGAAAAATTTGTTTTGGCTGAAGCACAACATTCTTCACAGGCACGTAAAAATTATCCAGCTTTCTTCTATTTGAGTAATTAAAACAATGTTTGGTGTTTTTGCTATCTGATACATCTTTAATCTTGTGATATTTCAGGGTATTGATCTTGAAGAGAATCTATTGCGAATGAAGCATTAATCCTGGAAATGAATCCACGCTGATTTCTGACAGTCTATTTGTTTAAAAATTTCAGAAGCCAAACCATGAGCTTCAAGGAATTCCAGACAGTTATTTTATGAGATGGTATTTTTAAGACTATTCTAAAGAAAAAAGGATTTTAAAGTGCTCTAAAAGAAAAGAGTAGCAGTATAAAGCACAGAATTTTATTTGCATCATTTTTCCTGCCTAAAGAATATAAATAAGGAAGTTAATTTCATACAGCTGTGAAAAAAAGAAAATACCTGAAATTTACCTCGAACAGAAAAAGTTTGTTAAATGTGACACTCAGTGATATTTATACAGTTGAATGAATAGCTTCAACTGGTATCTCTACTGTCATCACTGCAAGACTACATACTCTGATCATATTGCATACAGTAGTATTCAATATATTAGGTTACGCATTAAGAGCTCTCAACACATTTTGCTGCTCTGATTTTTAACTCAAAAACTTTGACTCTTTTGTTTAATATTTTCCATCATGAGAAACTCATCAGTGATTTAAGCCCAGTTCCTAAAAACTTTATGTATATTCTCAAACTTAAGTACCTGATCTGTGTATGTCCTTGTGTGAATCAAGTCAAGTAAATGCTTAATGAATCTTTATATGATATGATATGTTATAATGTCAACATTTTCTGACCCTTTCCAGCTGCCACCTATCATTTGGCTTCTTTCTATATTCTACCAAGTCTGACAGCTGAGAGCAGGGTGTTACTCAGACCAAAGCAAATGCTTCCTGTAAGACTTTACTGAAACAGTATTAACTGAACTATTTCCATAGGATTTATGCCACTAAAGATGCTGATAATTTAACATCTGTTTATCAGACATCCTTGTTATTTATCAGATATAAGCAGCATTTGAAACACATTTAATGCATATGTGAGCATGTTGATCACACTGAAAAATGGACAGCCCTTTCAATAGTCTTTACTAGGACAGTGAGGAGGAAGGAACAAGCATAGGCAGGCATGCCTTCTTAGCCAGCTTCTCTTCTGGACATTTTGAAGTATGTTGCCTTCAGCCGGGTAAGCAACTTCAGTATCTGTTTCTCTTTAGAACAAGAATGCGACATATCATAGTAAGCTATCACATAACACAGTAAGCTATTCCGGAGCAATTATCATTAACATCTCCCAGAGGAGAAATAATTGCTAAGTGTTCCACTCGGAGAAAAGACAGGCAGCCAAGAAAAATGAGTTGACCTGAGTAGAAAAGAGAACCATCCAGAAAACGATTTGCTTTCTATATTAGTTTTTAAAAACTGAAATATTAATACTACTTTTACAGTTGCTCTTTCAACTTTATTTCCCAGTGCTGAGGACACTTCAGAAACCAGTCACTATTAAGCAACACATATATACATGTGTATATGTATTTATGAAATCATACATCTTTCTTTATCTATTCTAACTAGGAAATTTAATTTCTCTAGCCCCTCTCTCTGTTCTCCTGTCCTTGTAAGCTTGTAGACTGACATCTCTTCACATATCTTTTACTACCCTTTTCTCACAGTTGCTGCCTTTGGCTATAGTCGCTTAAGATACTACAGACAACTAAGTGAATAGGAAGCCTAGAACTTCTGTGTTGTTAGTTAGGAGTGATGGGAGGCCTGAGAACACGACCAGAATCTGCAACTATCTGTACCATAACGTCCTCCAAGCTTTGGTTCAGGGTGGCTCCAGTTGCTGCTAAATGTAACTGGAACCACCCTGCTCCAGTGGAGCTCTGTTGGAATGTTCTCTGCTGGAAATCCACCACAGAAAATAAGCCCTGGCTGTCTTGGGATTTGAGTATAGAAACTCTCCTACTGTTTTTGCAGGACTACTGTTTTTGAATGAGATACATTAAAGGAATTCAGCTAAGGTGGGGCGAGGAAGAATCTGTTGGAAGATGAAAAAAATTCCACTGAAGGTTGTGAAAAAAGAAGTGTTAAAATCAGAGGACCTTTAACTAAAGACCAGCTAAAATTAAAGGAAGAAGGAGAGAACAAGAGATGGAGAGAAGCACAGAATGGTAGAGGTTACACGCACACACAAAACCACATTAGAGATTCTGATACTGTTTCTATCCTGTGCTTTTAGCCAAAAGTAACTTTAGCGAAGTCTTTATTAACTTGGGTCATTTGCCTACAAGAGGCCACACACATATCCTTCCATCAATCTGCTCTACAGACAGTAAAATCACCTTTGATCCCAAGATATTTAATAGAACATTTCTGAAGCCAAATATATAATCCACCCTGCAAAAAAATGTATAAACATTGATGATTGTTGAAGAAAGTATGGATATCAAAATTATCCAGCATAAACTCCAGAAAGGACTTCTAACACATTGCTAATAATAGGGAAAGCTCAGTTTAGCATCTCGTCTGAACAAATAAAGAGAACCCACATAGTTAGCAAAGCAAACACCAAAGAAACAGAAAACTGAATTATTTTACAACAGATCTTTGCAAGAGTTACAAAAAAATTAACTGTCTTTCCTAGTTCAAATAAATATTCTGCTTTGCCTGACTGCAGGAAAACATATTAACATTTCAGGTTCAAGTTTGAACACTGAATGAGTCACCTAAATCTATATTCATGGCAAGGTTTTAAGGGAATGCTCCACAAAGGGAATGCTTACAACTCCAATTCCAAACTGAACCATTAAATTAAATAACAAAAGGCCTCTGAAACCCTTGCTATGCTCTTCTCCCAAGCCTGATGCTGAAAGGATTAATGAAATTTATAAAAGAAGAACACGCATTATTCTAAATAAGGAAGCATTACGCTTTCTGGAGGGCATTGCAAAGGCACACCTTTCTGGGGAACACTGAAAAAAACCATCATAAAAATCAGAGACTAAGCATTCAGTGGGATTACAAGCCAGGCATGAGGACAATGCAAGTTTATCTCCTTTTTCTTCCCCCTTAAAGGAGCAAGTTAGTGTCCTCCAGTGAGAGATGAGTGAGCTTTAGTTCTGAAAGCACTGTAATGGGCGGGGGCATGCACTGGACACTGGAAGTTTTGGATATATCATGCAAAATACCTCACCCATGGATGTGGCAGAAAGAACAGACAAGAAATCCATCAAGCATAAGAGGTAAGAGATAAAAGATGGAGCGCCTACTGCTGAGTCTAAGACTGAGGGAAGAATTTTTGCCTTCCCATATATATGAGTGCAAATAGAAATATAAATTAATAATGTCAACTAGTAATTATCATAATTACTTCCAGAATTTTAGGACTGCACATTATAATGACATGTTTGTTAGATCTCTCACTCTTAGGAAATACAGAGAAATGGTTGTTTGACACAGGGTCTGCTTCATTTTGTCATGTAAAATCCATGCATTTTCATTTGAACATGTGCTTCAACACTTGTCAAAAAACAAATTCAATGTTTTACTACCGAAAAAGACAAGCAGAAAGAGCTCATCAGAGTTCATCATAGATTAACACCATGGATCCCAAATCAAGCATTCAACAACCAGTGAACAATAGTCTTTAATTTTTCGTGATAAACCTAACTCTAGTCTTCTAGAACCATTTTTGGGGCATGATAACATTTAAATTTACTTCTTCCATTGCATTTTTAAGAATAAATTATTTTTAAACACCCTCATGTGGTTGCCTAGCATGAGCAGGTTTTGGGTTCTTTACTTCCACAGCAACAACTTCTGAAACTAGACTTGATTATGTCACTAGTAGGAATGCTACAACGCTCTGCAGAAGCCAGTGACTGAAAGGAAAAGAGAATAAATATTTTACAGGAAAGAAGTCAGTTCTTTGGAGCTGTCAGAGAATGACTAAGACTAAGGAACTATGATTTCAGTCTGAGGTTCCAGAAGGGATCTGCCACTGAGTATTATCCTTGGTCTGCAATTCTGATTGCATCCTACCTCTGCTCCTGCCTCTTGCCCATCACAGTTCATCTCCAAAGGTCCTTGCCCCTTTGCGAGGCTAGTCTGCTCCCTCCTTTTTTCTTTCTTTTTTCTTTTCTTCTTCTTCCCTGGGGAGGATCTGTGTGCTGCTTGGGAGCCGTAAGAAAATTTCCTTGCTGTCAGTTTTAATGCTTGGCATTGCAGTGCTCACTGACAGCTACAAGAACCACTTGTAAAACACATTTTGCTCCGGTCAGGGATGATGGGTGCTGCCCCTTTGAGGGAAAGGCAGACCATGCTCTGTGAAAGGTGAAAACTTTGGAGAATTCTGCTGCCAAATCTAACAAATGTTTGTGGAATATGTTGGAAATAGAAGTATTTTTGGATGCTTGGAAACTGACTAACTTTGGGTGCATATTACTGGAAGAACCAAAAGGAGAGTGATAGTTGAGATAAATTTACATTTCTACTTCAAAGCACAGATGACCCAAATCTTCAATGAAATAGTAGTAAATTATTTTTTTAGCCCAAGTAAAACTACGTTTCATTCTCTAACATCATCCCTCAAAACGAGTGTTTTTTCTGAAACCTCCCACAAAATTTCACCGAGGCATCATGCATTCGGCTTAAAAAAAATATATATCTGAATAGTTAAATTTCATCTGCTTTCTTCCTCTCTCTGTATATTTACATGTTTATGCAAATATGTGGAAATGGTAATGTCATGTTACTTCCTAAAATGCTTTCAAGAGTTGAAAAAAGATGCAACTTTGAAGGGTCGTAAGTAAAAACTGCTGTGTACTTATTATTTTTAAATGAACTAAGGTTTTAATGCTCTTGCAAACACTCAATTAAGTTTCAGAATTTCTTTCTACCCCATTCAGTGGTCACATTTCAACAGATTCAAAACATTAGCCTACAATATTATAAAACATATGAAGCTGTTGAATAGGAATTTCAATGAAAACTACACCAGCTGTTGAGATACATATTACAGAAAGACTCCTTAAAGCAAAGGACAGCACAAGCTGTGTAACCTGTTCAATCAAGAGAGACAGAGCTAGGATCTAAGTCATGGGTTTTTTTACTTGGAGAAACAGCTTATAAATGGAGATGTTATGGCTAGAAGAACTGAAATCAGAATGTCAGGAAACCAAGTTAGCAGAAAACCTGTAAGCTTGAAAGAGAACAAGGTTCAGAAAAAAAGTTATTTTGTAAAGATTTTACTTTCTCAAACTTATTTTCTTTTGGAAAATAATGTCAGATGTATCCTTTCCTGGCAATTGGTAACATTCTTTTATACTATTATTTTAAAGCTCCCTGTCTTAAAAACCTTAGCAAACATTTCTTACCTGTGTCCCAATAGTTTCCTGGAAACAGCGCCCAAGCTGAGTTTTAACTGAAACAGGAAACATATGAGGAATGGGTTGTTGATTTGTGTAAGCGGTATGTCCTTTCTGGGTCTTCTGATACGGAAGACCTTGGTAAGAGACCTGTGGATGTACTGGCTGAGGTACTTTTGCTTTTTGTCCTGTTGATGTGCTGTCAATTCTTGAAACTTGATGGATCTGAACTGAAGCTTCAGGGGGATGTTTCACATGGATATTCACTATGTTAGGAGGGAACTTCACTAAAATAATTGAAGGAAAAACACATAAGAAAAATTGGCAATAAAATATGTCAAAAATATAACTTAGGCACCTCTAAGACATTTCTTTTTTGTACATTAGAATTTTTACAGAGTGCCTTAAAATGACTGAAATATAAATAAAGCCCAAATTTGGGGGTTAGAGGGAAGGCTGAGTCTTATTAACAAAGCAAAAAAAAATGAAAACTTTTCACACCGGAAAGAACGACGTTGTAGGATTGTAAAGATTGCTACATAAACATGGATGACCAAATTGGCTGGTGTGACATTAATATTTGTGGTCATACTGTGTAATATGAATTCCATTTAAAGTTCCAGAATTCAAACTCTACTGGGTTATTTTTGGATATATAGTAAGCTTTATTTTCTTTTTCAGATCCATCATCTTTCTTTGGAACACAGAAAAAGCTTCAGATTTCATCCCTTCACCTTTATATACCTGCCAAATCCCAAGTTTGCCCCTGCAAGAGTTGCCAGGATCTCAACCATTGAAAATCACCACTCCCTTTGCTGAACTTTGAATTCAGGATCTGGCAGATAAAGTGGGACGAAATGTTTTTCAGGCACTTCCTTTTTTAAACACAGTTGTAGTTTTAAATCTGGGTATACAGATTGAGACCCTCCAGTCAACCTAATGTGCACAGGAGTGTTTATGACCCTCAAGCCTCTTTTCATTGAAACACAGAATGCCCTTTAAACATGTAAATCAAACTATTATGGGGGCGGGGAAAAGGGAGCAGGGAGAAGAGGTGTGCAAAAGGTTTTATAGTTTGTAAGCTGCATAACAACGTTAACGTTTACTGCGTCTGGCTGGGTCTCTCTCATCAGCAAGTACTGCACAGACTACATGAGGCCAGGCAATCCATTAGATCTAACATCCCTTCCAAACACCAAGAACCAACAAACACCATTTGACATATTTTCTCTGTAATGCATACTGGAGTGTTGAGTCTTCTGAATTGTCTCCTTTTTTCAGTTCTTATTTACAATTTCAACCTCACAGCTCCACTTCCCAGGACGCATATTTCATTTATTTTTGCTGCTTTAAAATTATATTATTTTGTTGAAATTGTATTTGTTTTTTTCACATTATTTTCATTTTACTAGGGACATTTTCAGTATTAATCGGTCTCACACAGAAATTTCTTTAAAAAAGCAAATTCCTTTTTACTTTATCCTGCATTGCTTCATTTATGAAACTCTTCAGCATATAGCAGACAGAAACATAAGGAATAAGGTAGCAGCAAGTCAGCAAAATACGGCTGCAGGGCCTTAATGGCTCTTCATATGTTCCTTGTATTAGAAAACATCATTCAAGCAAAATTTATGCTACAGGAGTTCTGTTTCAGGTAAATCCACAAGAAAAAGATTCAGTATTACAAGGAGAATAAGGCCCTTTTTAGGCTATTAGACTGGTTTTGCAAGGCAAAATGGCATAGTCTGGCTGTGAAAAGCACAAAACTCACCTCAACTTATTATAATATGTTTTTACATATCAAGAGAGATCCCTTCAACTAGTTCCACCAGTCAAAAAATCTAGAAAATATATTAGCCCTCAAAATCACTGAAATGCTTTGCTTGAATCTATCAATCCACCTAGAGACGTTCAGATGCTGAAAATATCAAATTCAGGCTGGTTCCTCCCATGTAGTATTATTACCACAATCCTCTCCAGGTCTTGATCACTACCTATATGTGCTGATTCATTTTTATTTCTGCCAGCCATTTCAGGATGAATTGTTTTATTCTTTCCTTGATAGAAATGAAACATTCCTCTCCGCACAATCCAACGTTCTCATTTGGGCACAAAAAGAGAAGAAAAGGCATTGTGACTGCTGATAGTTCTGATGAGGTCTTGAGGGTCAGGAAAAATAACATTCAAGAGGTCAGACTCCTTAGCAATGAGAAATCTATTGTGTGCTTTAAGACAGCAACTCTAAATCTGAAAAACAACCATGTCTCAAAAAATATTTTTTTAGGGTCCATCATACAGTCTAAAATAATTTGATCTGTAATTAAATAGTCCTGGAAATAAACTGCTGCTCTGCTTAATGTTTAGGTAATTATATTCTTCTCTCACTCCTCTCCTCCCTTCCCCATCTCCTCTTTTTTTTTAGTCAGAAAAGTTCTGGGAAGCTTCAGGGACTAATACTCCAACATGTCAGTGGAAACTATTTCCCAGTGAACTGTGCATCTGTCCCTAGAGAAGAAGTCCATTGAAAAGATGAAGCAGATACTTAAAAGCATTTATAAAATATTGTGTTTCCAGAAGCATACTGTCAAATGCATCCTTCAGAGTTATATCCCTTTCTGAAAACAGAATTACTATATCAGATTATATTCATGACAAACTTATAAATAGTTTGGTCTCTTTTAGCGAAATTACTCAGGAACTAGTTGCCAACAACTGGGCTTTGTCCTATGTTTCCCCCATATATTTTGGTTTTATTCAGAGGCAGCAATCTTGGAAAGGTAACTGTAAAATTATCCTCAACAAGAAAAATCAATGTGGTAATTCAAAAAACCAAAATTCCCAGTAATTCATATGTTGTGAAACTGAATTGCAGGGGTCTTTCCATATGGACAGGATCTCACTCAGAGTCAGAGGTCACACAGGAAGCAAATTCAAGGTCATCAGAACATGACACCTCACAAAAAAGTACTAGGAGAAATGAAAACCTGACCCTCACTGAACATTCTTTGACTGGATAAAATTTTATTAACATCCCAGCTTTTCTTGTTTCCGGATCCTCTGCCTTCTTCAAAGCATTAGTAGTAGGAAATCACTACCATTTTTTCTATGCCAGTATTATATGACCTGGAATGAATGTTTTATTTAATTGAATCATATTATGGCCCATCTACATTAAAAATTTCACCACAAGATTAACTTATACGACTCTATCAAATGGTATAAGATAAACATGGATTGTATTTTTAACTTGACATTAAATTTTGTTACATTGAAAAGCATTATCTCTTCCCCTCTACTAGTAACCACAGAATCACCTTCAACTTTCTACCTGGGTATACCACAACTTATGGACTGACTCTGTTTAGCCACAATCATTCTCCTTTTGAACAAATCTTGACTCCTGTAAGCAGTCGCCTGAATTACTCTTTGACTCTGCAATCTGCATTAAATTCCACCATTAAGCAAAATATATAAACTCTTCTCAATAACACCGTTATCTCTTATTATTCCAGTCATTAAGCAAAATATTTTCCAGTCATTCTGGTGAACTCACGATTCAAGTTGTGGTGTCAAGATTCAAAGAGTTTAGACAGATAACTATTGTTACTGGTTGGATACCAAAAATTAATTACTAAAATCAACTCAAAGGGAAAAAATACCATGAAAAAAGTTACCTTTTACACCTTGCTGTCCAGACATCGTCAGTGGCAAAGTATGAGTAGAGTGGATAATTTGTGAACCTACAGCCTTGTTCACCTGTTGTGGGTGATGGTACAGTTTTGGAGTATTGGCAGTCTGCACGGGGATCTGACAAAGTTTACCAGTGAAATTAGGAGGGCACTGGCATTTATCTCTAGAACTGCACTGGCCTCCATTCATGCATGGAAGGTGGCAAATAACTGAAATGAAAACAGAAAAAAATTGTTATTGACTTTAGCTTTAGTATTATCTCACCACATACTACACAGAAATCGAGAAAAAAAGGAGTAGGGTTGGAGCCCTTCGTTCTTCCAACATCTGAGGAACAACTATCTATCTGACACATGCATTTAATTGTCATGTGGTAGAGTCACTTCCCTTTCCCTTCCTTTGACCTCTGCCTCGTTCACATCTTCCCTTCATGACAAACATGGCAAGTGCATTCTTCCCTTAGAAATTCCAGCTATTTTATTTCATTATGCTATTAAGAAAAATGCCAAATTAATCTGGGTGCCTGGCTACACCTTTTATTCACACGTTGGTACAGGCATTCTTACTTAGCCTCCCGTTTCTGAAAATCCTGGACCATCAACACTTCCCTGGAAGACTGGGGAAAAATTCACCAGAGATTAGATAGAACTGGGAATAAATTTTCCATTTTCACTGCAAGCTCTGGTTGTTCTCTGGAAAACCGTGTCTTACTGAGTATCTAGATTTTTGCTTAACATTTACCTCTCACATAAAATAAGCTAATTTGTATACCTACTCATAAAGACCATAAAAATGTAAGAGATGCTACCCAAATTATTTCAAAGACAAATTCCAAAGTATTAAAATATTTTAACTCCAATATAAAGATAACAGTAATTACTTCTGTGCCAGCTAGTACTTGCACATTTACAGCAATATAAATTATCAGATAAAACATGAAAAATGTTGATATTGAAAAAAAATTATTTCTCAATTCAGAGATACAAACATTAATAGGAGTGGTTCAGCATTTTCTAAAAATAGGATGCGGGGCTTTAAAATCAACCATAATCTAGTCGAGCTGTCAACATTTTCAACAACTAAATGATGTAAAAACAACAGGAATAATACCATAAGTTTTTCTTCAAGATAAACTAATGTTATTTTTTTTTCAGAAATCAAAGACTTTTTGAGAAATAGCATATAGTATCCATCTGTCAGCTTTAAGATAAGACTGTAAAAAAAAAATCTAGACTTTACAGTAATTATAGCACTTTGCTGGAATGGTATTGCTCAATCTACACTGAACTACAATAAAATTGAGAAATTGTAGATAACACAAGGTTATTAGGAACCTACTGCTTATTATTTCAGGCGATGTAATCTCTGGACAACCTCAGCTTATTGCTATTATTAATACCATAAAACATCAGCACTTGAAAAGGAACCTATGTGTTGTGTGTTGCAAGAAGACAAAGGAGAACATTCAGCAGCCCGAGGAATTCCAACTCAGCTGTGAAATTCACTTGGCCCAGAAAAAGCACTCAAGAAATGGCTTGATCAGCCTGGGCTGAGCCCTCGCAGAGCACCCTCACACAGTATTGACAGGGTCTGACATGGCAATGCTTGATTGCCAGACAGGTCAATGCACAAATGTAAACAGCCAGAATTGTTTTTCCACTCTGTTCTGCAAATGTCTGCTTAATATATTTCTCATCTTATCTCATATTTTCATTTCATATAAACTGACTGAAAGTATTTCAAGCACTGTGCTAAAAGGCTTAGATGACTTGGGCAGGCTATGCACGCCAGGGCAGGCCTCGCTACTTTGGGTCCCAATGCTGCTGGGACTTTACGCGAGTGTATAAAACATGTCCTTACAGAATGGCTATTACTTCAGGGTAAAATGAAGATTTTTTGATGCCACAACAGCTCTTGCTCTGGTACCATTTCTCCCTGAGCAGCAACAAACAAGTGGGTTTAATTTAATGGTGAAAAAGCACAAAGAATTTTAGGTACTTGCAAAGATCTGCCTGGGTGACACTGGAAGCTAAGGTGGTCTCCTGCAAAAGTAACATCGCACAACGAAGCAGTGTAAAGTGACATTAAGGTGACAGCAATGTGGTGTTTGGAAGTACAGTTAAAGAAAGGCAAAAAAAGTCTCACTGAGGAATTCCTTGACTTCAGGAAGCCTATGCCACATTTTTCTTCCCATCCTCTCTGGCCTCGAGGCAACAACATAATCTGCAAAAACCACCTTTTAAACAATATAAATATGTCCCGTATTTCCACCAGCTCCTCTTCCTATAAAGCAGCCAGCATCTGGCAGGCGACACCGCATGGGTCTCCCGCCATTAGAAGAGCGCTCTTCAGGCCTTCCTCTCCTGCACGAGCCCGCTGGGTAAGGAATGGGCACGGAAAGTCCTTGCTTTCAAGCAAACAAAAGTCTGTGCTAAAAATGCTAGGAAGGGCAACTCCAACAGACAAGTGTTCATTCATGTCCCTTTTCATCAATGTTTGCTGTGGATATTCACACAAGTAACTTGTGCAAATAAGTGCAAAGAATGTCACTGAAAAGCCTAGTATAAGGTAAATAGTAAAAGAATATTTAGCTTCTCAGTATTTACACATAACAGACAACAAAAATTCCAAGCTGCCCATGATACTGTGTGGTGCACATCAGTCAACTGATTTATGTACAGATATATTGATTTACATCTCTTGAAGGTTGGGCTGAGTGCGTGAGGAATGAACTTTAAATGACAATACATTAAATGTATTCTGACAACATATAAAATTCTTTTCAAAAAATCTGAAATATAGAATTAAGTTGCACTCAGCCATGTGAAAGCAAATAGGATGTGATCACCAGGCTAAACTGAAAACTTTATAATCTCGTATGGCAAATACTATGAGAATTTAACAAATAAAATGAAAGACATGAGAAAGACACCCCAAAAAATGAAGACTGAAATATGTTAAAATAAAGTACCTGATAATTTTAAAGAGGTACAAAAAGCACACACACGCACTAATTGTGATGTTTCCTTATGCAGTTTATGGCCAGAAGAACAGGCTAGGCTTGATTACGACATTAAAGCTGGAAATCACAGGCACATCACTTCACCAGATTGGAATTACACAGACCATTTGAGAGATGTGAGCTGAAGGGGGGTGGTAAGCCACTGAAAAGGGAGAGGAAGGAAATGCTACTTTTCTGTGACAAGGCTCTGGGAATCTCAGGTTAACAAAGCCCAAAGAACCCTGGTGAAGGGACCACTTAAGATAGGAACAGGATGTAAAGCCAGGGTATGTTTAAACAGCTCAACTTGTGATGAAAGTTTTTTTGCTTTGCTTTGTTTTGTCATTGAGGTTAAAGAATTTAAACAAATAGAACAGCTGAATACTGCCAGAGGCATTCACAACAAAAATCAGACCAATGCACTGGAAGAGACCATTAGATGCTGGGTTTGCATGTATGTTCACAATTGGCATTCAGACAAAAGGTGTACTGGAGCCTGATTCTCACTGGGCTGTTGTCATTTCCTCTGAAAAGGAAAAAAAAAAAAAAGAAATGAAAATAAATATCCATCATGGTGTGAAACCCTCTAGCTGCTTGGAACCTGATAAAAATGTAGACATAGGCCTGTGCAAGATTTCAGATCACATGTGGGCATCTTACAAGCAAAACAAAGTATTGACGGATGTAAGAAAGGCAAAAAATTCTTCACTCAGATCTGACCTCTCCGCTGTCTCTTAAGGATCAGCCAACATACAACTGAAGAAATTGAATGATTTCTCAGTATAAATGAACATTTATCCTTTACAAATGTAGAGATAGGTTTAAGGAATTACAAACATTTTAAGTACTCTCATCCTTGTGCAATTAATTGGTACTAAAAAGTTTTGATTTCTCTGGCATCCAAAGGTCTTAACTCCCCCCAGCCTGGCACAGCTTGATGGGTATCACTGTTTGAAATGAGCCAAGCAGAAAAGGCATGTCGAGGTGCCCCCACAGGGAGTGTCTGAAAGGCTGGATGCTAGAAAAGGGAGAACTGGCAAAAGAAGTAAAAGAGAACAAGAAGTGCTTCTTCAAATGTATCAGTAGTAAAAGGAAGAACAGGGAGAACGTGAGCCCACTGCTGAATGAGGTGGCAGCCCTGAT
Source organism: Apaloderma vittatum (assembly GCF_000703405.1). Classification (NCBI taxonomy): domain Eukaryota; kingdom Metazoa; phylum Chordata; class Aves; order Trogoniformes; family Trogonidae; genus Apaloderma; species Apaloderma vittatum. The sequence goes on along the minus strand of NW_009714352.1, from coordinate 83,386 downwards.
AACCGAGGATGCAGAGAAGGCAGAGTTGCTGAATACCTTCTTTGCCTCAGACTTTACTCCTAATAATCAGCCCTTGTGAACTACAGACTCTGGATGTAACGGAGAAATCTGGGAGTAGGGGAGACTCTCCACTAGTCAATGAAGACTGGGTTAGAGATGAATTATGCAAATTGAATATACACAAGTCCATGGGCCCTGATGAGATGCACCCAAGAGTGTTGAGAGAGCTAGCTGATGTTGTTGCTCTACCACTCCCCATCATTTTTGAAAGATCATGCCAAACAGGAGAGGTGCCTGAGGACTGGAGGAAAGCCAATGTCACTCCAGTCTTCAAAAAGCACAAGGAGGAAGATGCAGGAAACTACAGACCAGTCAGTCTCACTTCTATCCCTGGAAAAATGATGGAGCAGCTTGTTCTGGAGGTCATCTGAAAGAACGCGGAAGAGAAGGTTATCAAGAATAGCCAGCATGGATCTACCAAGGAGAAATCACGCTTGACTAATCCGATAGCCTTCTATGATGTTGTGAATGAATGGGTAGATGCAGTGAGACCAGTGGATGTAGTCTACCTCGACCTTAGCAAGGCTTTTGACACAGTCTTACATAACATCCTAGTGAGCAACCTCAGGAAGTGAGAGACAGAAGAACGGACAGTGAAGTAGATTAAGAACTCGCTACAAAATAGAGCCCAAAGAGTGGTGATCTAGTGGAGTCTCCCATGGATCAGTGCTGGATCCAGTCCTGTTCAATATCTTTATCAACCACCTCGATGACAGGACAGAGTGTCTTCTCAGCAAGTTTGCTGATGATACAAAATTAGGAGGCTTGGTTGATACACCTGAAGGCTGTTCAGCAAGATTTGGACAGACTGGAGACCTGGGCAAAGAGGAACCTAATGAGGTCCAAGAAGAGTAAGTGCAGAGTCCTGCACCTGGGAAGGAATAATAAAATACACCAGTACAGGTTAGGAGGAGATCTGCTAGAGAGCAGGTCCGTGAAGAAGGACCTTGGAGTCCCAGTGGACAAAAATTATCTACGGGACAGCAATGTGCCCTTGTGGCCAAGAAGGCCAATGGTATCCCGGGGTGCATTAAGAAAAGTGTGTCCAGCAGGTTGAAGGAGGTTCTCCTCTCCGTCTGCTCTGCCCTAGTGAGACCTCACCTGGAGTACTGCATCTAGTTCTAGGCTCCCCGGTTCAAGAGGGACAGAGATTTACTTGAGTCCAACAGAGGGCTATGAGGATGATTAAGGGACTGGAACATCTGCCTTATGAGGAAGGCTGAGAGACCTGGGGCTTTTTAGTCTGGAGAGGAAAAGACTGAAAGGGGGTATGAGGGCCGGGCATCAAGAAGGCAGGGACAACATCTTTTCCCTTGTGCCCTGTGATAGGACAAGGGGCAACGGATTAAAGCCGGAGCACAGGAAGTTCCACCTCAACACAAGGAAGAACTTATTTACTGTAAGGGTGACAGCGCACCGGAACAGGCTCCCCAGAGAGATTGTGGAATCTCCTTCTCTGGAGACTTTCAAGACCCGTCTGGATGCGTTCCTGTGCAACCTGCCCTAGATTCTGTGGTCCTGCTCTAGCAGGGGGGTTGGACTTGATCTCCAGATCTCCTTTCCAACCCCCAACATTCTGTGATTCTGTGATTTCCAACACAAATCCTGATAAAGCTGCTGTGGCTATGGGTTGGAAACACAAGAATAAGGCATGAAATCATCAACAAAGAAGCTAGGAAACCACTGATACATGGTTTGTCCATGTAATTGCATCATCTAATTCATTTTCAAGATACTCACACAACCTTGAACAGCTCCAAGTAAACTAATTTAATCAAGTCTGAATGTTTTCATTTAATCAAAATAATGTGTAACAAAACAAATTCCAAGCACTTAAATCTTCCTAATCCTTAGAAAACAGCCCACACTTAGCCAAACAAGCCCTTAGGATGGATGAAAACTCCCTTCCTGTAACCAGTGTTGAAGAAAATGAACATGGATTTTTAAATGATCCTCATCTGACTCTCCAAATTCCTTTTATTCTACACCTCAGGGAACATGTGAGTTTCTGTCTCACTTTCCCTCCGCAGTCTTTGCCTTTTCTACTTACATGCTATCAACTATTCAAGTGTAAGCACTATTTAATTATATCAACAGGCTCTCTAAGGAAAACCTTAAGCTGCTCATTAAATTACAGTATTTCTACTGGATGCATCACAGATCAGCAGATTACTTTTGTTTCTGAGTACTACAGAGTTATCCAGTTGCCCCACAGCAGTTTGGGCATCCTTCACCCACCCTGTTACTAAGCACACAGAAACTGCAGGGACTAGCAGACAGTTCTACCAACAGTTTTTCCACAGGAAAGAATAGATGGCTTTAACAGAGGGAAAGCAGTGCCATGTGCAACATTCTTGCAATGCAGTGCCTCTAAAAAACATTCCTTTTAGGTAAAAGTTGAAACTCAAGTACTATATAGACATGTGCAAATGTTTCAAACTTATTTCTACTTTCTAATTGCAGAAACTCTAACAGTAACCCACAAAAAGCACACAAGCATGAGTAAAGATGTTATTCTCCAGTTTAGACTCTTCCCCATTCCCCTATTTATTTTGCCAAATGTCTGTCCTATTGTCCCTCAGTTTTCTAACCACTTCATCCTAAATGGTTTTCTCTTCTGATTCCTGGGTTTAGTCACAGGTGTTATATAAAGAATTTACAAATTAAATAACCAAATAATTAATATTTTTTTTAAAGTACGTTTAGGATAATCTTGATATTACATACTTGTGTTTTGGGAAGCAGAGGGAGAAAAGAAGCTTTCAGTGGCCTGAATTTAATAGTATAACACCTCTACATTCATCATCATAGAATGGCCTAGGCTGGAAGGGACCCTAGCAATCATTTAATCCAACGTCCCTGCATTCATCATCAACGCCTCTCAACTAGATCAGGCAACACATGGGGACCCAACGGGGATCGAACCCGCGACCGTGGTGTTATCAGCACCAAGCTCTAACCGACCGAGCTCTAACCGACCGAGCTAACCAGCCCCTTCACCTCTGAATTTATCCTTATGTCTCTACTTTGATAACTTTTAAGAGAAACACTCTGTTGCAATGACCAACACTCCAGCAACAAATGAAAAATGCACTTTTCTGCTCAGCGCTGAAAACAGGCAAGTGATGCTTTACTCTTCTGAACAGTCTGGTTACTACCCATAGATTCCTTGTTACATACAAGCTCTTCACTGCTCCAAACAGTTAAGGACAGCACCAGCTTTGATTCCAGACATAAGCAATCCTGTAGGAATGGTTCCTCTTTGCTGCTGCTGGGAGAGCAGCCAGGGGATGTGACAAATGACAGCTCTCCACGGGGGATGAGCCTCCCCGTCACAGCATTGTTAATGAAATCTCCAGTATTCAACAAGAAGAGAGAAATGTTTTGAGGCACTCCTCCGGTCTCCTTTCCTGAATGCAATCTTGCACATAAACAACACCTTAAACGTAAGGCAGGAACTCACACAGATTAATAATCTGTAATATGCACACTAACAGGCAATTATACTTTGAAAGATGCCTGTTGCTGAACACCTAAGACTGTTGCTTGAAAAATCAGTACAGCAAAGGTAGGTAGAACAACAGAGCACACCTTCTCAGGTACACCAAAAAGATACAAAGTAAAAAAATACAATCAAAGTGTTGTCATACAGAAATATCTCTAGTAAATAGAGAACTTTGGTTTATTACCAGTTTAAGTAGTTTTAAATTAGCTTACACAAATATAGACTCCCCCTAAATAGCATGAATTTAAACCTGTAATATTTTTACAACGCATAATTGAAAATTAGTAGGAATGACAGACAATAGAACAGTATAGGTTAGGGGCATATATAAAACAACATCTTTACTTCAAACTACATTTATAGTTGCAGACTGTTTTTATGAATACCATTTGTAAGAACACCAAAGTCTAGTTTGCTTACGTACTCTCAAGATTTTGTTTCTCCTTACTCTGTGCTTCTGTAGTTATAACTATCAATGTAATAAATTCAAAGCTTGTTCTACATGAACTCCCTGAACTAAAAATGTTCAGAAGCAGAAAAAACCTACTTTATGCCTCTCAAGGTGGTATGTTCCATTACACCAGACTTCTGATCAGAAAGAGATAAAAAAGGAACTATATTTAGTGAAGGTGACACTATAAGGGACCACATAATTCTTATCAGCGGACGTGTAAATATTATAACAAGGTTCTTAAACAAATTTTTCTCTGAATGCTGTAATACAGTAATAGAAATCATTCTAAAAGGCTGAACACGATACTGAAGGCACTTCAGATGTCTCCTCCAAAAAGAAGCAAGATCTGCAACATTGCAGAGAAAAGTTTCAAACAGGAACCTACCTCAAGTCTAACGGCATAAGAAAATATATGGAGCTACCAAACTGGGTTCTCAGCTAACATGAATTAACACAGTCACTGATTTCATTAGAATTGTCTTATATTTTTAAACTATTATTACCAAGGGATCTCTAACAAAGTAACATACCCCTACTTGGGAATGGGATCATAAGTACTACTGTTTATCCAGACAAGGATATCAAATTATTGCCAAAACAAACAAGCTTTGTGGTGTTACTCCTATCTGGATCACGCATGTTTTCAGGGGGCAGAGGGGGGTGAAGTCTCAAAGAAAGTCAAGAGAATTAGCCAGAAAAACCAGTTTGAAATAAGATTAATATTTCCAAAATATAAACAATCTTTTCTGCATATAACTGTTTTTTTCTGTAGTAAAATTATTTCCTTACATTTGCACTACTAATATTATATTAAAAAACTCCTGCAACACTAAGGATAAATGCAATATAATGACATCTCTCAGGAATTATATATAATCATTTAGATCTCCTCCTCCACAAAACAGTATTAATGCTAAGCTGCACAGCAGGGGTCGTTTTGCTGGTTTGCAGTTGAGTACAAATGACGTTTCAAGACTGTTAACATTAAAGACGTAAGCAAAGATCAGAGTCCAAGGATGAAGTCACCTAATAAGGAGTTCTTGCGCAAGAGAGTGAATCACATTCGACTAGTGACAACTGTCTTTACTCCACTCTAACCCAACTGCAACCACATTTGACTCTGTCAAAAAGACCAAAGCAACAGGTTGCCTCTAAGAATCCCAGAGTAAGGAGATCTCAGTACATGCCACATGCAGATGTACACTGTTTCCTTTTATATCAAATTATTTATCCAGAAACTACCAACAAGATTACATGAGTCTTTCAATTATTTTTCTTGCTGCAAAGAGCATCCTAAACTTTTAAACATTATGAGAACAAAGGACAGCTTTAGAGAGAAGATAAACTGTCCTAGAAATGCATCCCTCATATCATATTTTGACAGAATAGATGAAATATCTATATTTCAGTGTGAGGAATCCAGGCTAAACAACTAAGGGGAAAAGGCTTTAATTTCCATCTCCTGTTGATGGTGTAACACAGCATTTGCTTGCCAGTTTCCAAGGACATGCTGTAAAAATGGCAGGTGTGGGTCCTGATAAATATTTTTGAAATCTAGTTTTTGTTGACCCAACATGGACTTAGATTTTTAAAGAAGATGAAAGAACATTGTATCCTTTGCACAAAGCGTGAAATTTCATCCTTTTGTGCCTTTATTAAGATGACTGTCTTGAATTTAACAGCTCTCATCTCTCACATGGTAGGTACATCTAATTTGAAATCATCTTTAACCAATATCTCTAGTAACTAATACTACAGAAAGTAATCAGCCATTTCTATATAATGCACATGCTGGATGGATTGTTACCATGCATAAAGCAAGTAATTGATGATCTTAGAGATATTTTCCAACCTTATTGATTCTATGATTCCACTCATACAATATTTAATGTCTACCCTGGAATATTTTTTCTGTGAATTCTTTAGCTATCCTTGCCAACTCTCTATATTTAATAATTTTTAATTTGTATATAATATATTGTTTCCCTCCCCTTTCATTTGTTATCAGTCTTCTCCTTATGTTCCACTCATCATCACAAAATCAGGTTTCTTCTTCCTTGCTGAATCATGATTGACCACCTAGAAATGTAATTCCAAACTTTTCATGCTTCTCTGTATTTTTTCCCTCCTAATCAACTGTTGCTCATCAAAGAATCCTTACTGAAGAAAAACTACATATGAAGATTTAGAGAAAAATGCAGGTACCTTTGAGGACTGGATTCAAAGCACTGTTCTTTGCTGGCATCTGTTCTCACAATTGAACTCAGTACTAATTGATAATCACTGAGTAGAAGAGCAAAATATAGACACCAAAGCCATCTGACAGGCATGATTTTACACTTTAAAATTTGCTGCCAAGAATCCTGGGGAACTGCTCTTGCTCTGGAAGGGTTCTTCCACTCAACAGAAAAAAAACCAAAGAAATTCTCAAACAGCCTTCTCTTTCTACCATGCTCCCTACTCCACGAAATGTCATACCACAGATACTAAAAATTTTTTTGAAAAGAGACATTGCATTAAGGAGGCTCAATAGCTGTCACCATGACTATTTGATGATTTAGCAGTTCAGTTATTTTAAAGTTATTGCATGTTTACCTTTGTGAAGAAAAACCTTAGCTACATGAGTCTGTTGCAATCGTGACCATTTTCATATTGCAGTCATATCATTTTACAAAATAAGTCTTCTACACATTTTCACAGACACACATTTTCTTCGCACTAGACTTGTTGACAACATAGTTCCAAAACTAGGAACTATAGCAGCTACTTTTAAAAATTCTGTTACAAATCTAGACTAATATACTTAAAATAAACAGAATGAACCGAAAAAAAATTTTAAAAGTGCACTGCTAGAATGCAGTCTAGCTCTTAGTGTTATTACTCTTGTTCTCACAAATTTGTAAGGTGTATTTCTTTAAAAGAAACTGCACTTTGCTAGTTCTTCTCTAACTCCTCCATGGAGCATTCTATCAGCACCAAGCTTTAACAAACCTATGGTACCTTAAAGCCTAATTAGAAGAATGTCTGTGACACTACTTCAAGCAGCTCTACACAGAAATTAGCACGGCAGGCAAGTACAAAAAAAATCATAAAATCAGATCACCTACATCTTCAGGCATTTTTACATTTTCGTATCTGCCAGCAACAATTTTTTCATTTAAAACTCATTCTCTAGCTCAGGTGATAAGTAGAGCCTCAGCTTCTGGGATGATCATTATCTCCACAAGTAATTGAGCTTTATGTGAGCTGCTGAAAGGCTGTTCAGTGATTAGCATCACTTAACAGTAGCATCAATTCACTGTAAATAAGGTGCAAAAAGTGTAACAAATTAGGTATACACTAGAAAAGAACTGTCTACTTATGCAGAAAAGAGAGTGATGCTCTCTTCCTTGGGGATGGAAAACTGTGAGATCCCATCCAAAGAAAGAGAGTCCAGTAGTTATTGCCTTAGTTCTCTGTGTATGATTTCTAAGTCTCCATTGACTGTAATGTAAGCTTCAGCATGCACCTCATATACAGATGTTGACACTTAAGCTGTCTCTTGTCCCACTGTGTCTCAATTTTTGATTATAAAGGTATATTAGTAGTGGACTATCAGTCGTTCTTTAATAGAGCAACACTGTCAGCTATGGGAGATCCTGATACTAAAAACCAGGGAGCAGGTTCAGACATAAAGTCATAAAGGACAAGGCTGCAATACTTTTAGAGAAACATGCATTTGTGGAGTGAGCATCATGATCAGGAGGAAATCCAGAACAAAAACATACCCTACATAATTTCCCCGTACTACTTTTATGTCTTCCTGAGTTTCAGGCTTAGTACTTTAAAATGCCTCAGGAAGAAAATTTGGATGTTGGTGACTTGAAGATGTGTACACAAAGTCAATGATCAGACATCTGATACGGTCCCAGGACTTTCATCCATCTCTCAGTACGGTTCCAAAGAGCACAGAGTCTCACAGGAGCTGTATCACATCCTTCAGGCTTAAGTGATAAGCAGCTATCCTCAGACATGTCAAACACAACCACAGCTGAGTGCGTAGGTGAATGAAATGAACATCATCTGACCAGTGTGGTCAGAATGGGATGGCTGGAAAACAATATTAGAATATTCAAATGCCCATCACGAAAATAAAAGGCATGTTCTGTCACAGAAAACGGCCCAAAGCTGTGGCTACTCAACATAAAAAGGGTATAGCAAAAATTATGGTAGTTGAGAAGTGATCAACAGGAGGATTCTGGCTCACTAATAGGCATGATACTCACAGTCACTCTTTGTTAAATTTGCTTCTAATATTCTCGGTATCTGAGTCAATTCAGACACTATTTTCAGAGGTAAGAAGACAGATTGTTAAGGGATGACTCACTCCTACTACTCCGCTCATATTTGGTGAATACATTGATTTTACTACAGATTATTCTTAGACATTGAGTAGAACACAAGAATTAGGCCTAGAATCAGTGTAAAGAAAAAAAAACCCCAACAACCTACACTAGTTGGTCTTTATCAGGAATTAATGCATTACAAATGTCCAGTGTTAGATGTCTGGTAACAATGTTAATGCATTCAGAAAAGCTATTCCAGACATTTCTTCAGATTTCTACAGTATGGTGATACTAATTTTCCTCTTTGTGCAAGACATGCAACCAAAACAAAATCCCTAGGGAAGGCTAAGTTTGAAAGTGTAGCAAGTTCACAACACCTTTTAAAAATCATTCTTAAAACAACTTCCTGCAGGATGCAAAATGCAGATTGCAAATTAGTATGTTGCAGTATAAAGACATCATAGGTATCATTTTAAGCAGTCCTGAGTAACTTCCTAACTGTCATTGTCAAAGTAGGAAGAGTGAAATCAAGGTACTCTGTCTGATGAAAACAAACCTTTCCTACGTTCGCTTTTAAGAATCTTGGTCCTCCGTACTGTGTACATGTGCCTCAGCAGGTGTAATATGAACACACATTAATTAGTGTTGTAATACATCTGTTTTCAACAGGCAGAACAAGAATTCAACAGAAGGACAGGTAACAACGACCAACAAGCATCTCTATTGCTACAAGATCCTTCCAGGCTGTAGCCTGTCCTGGTGTCAGTTGAGCAGCATTACCCACCCTTAAGGGCTACAGAATTAATGAGTGACTTGCTCACTAATGACACTAAGCTGTGATCGTTTATGCACTGTTAAAATCTTATGAAGTCACTGAACTGATCATCACTCTGCTCTGACACCATTCTCCTACTAGGCTATTTCCAGAAAACACATACTGGACTCTTGCATGGAGTAAAGAAAAAAATGTAGTAACACCTCATAGTGTGAGGCAGAGAAAAGAGCTGTTCTTAGACATCAAACTACCTGGTTACCATCACAAAAAATGTCAAAATGTCCTGAAAAACATTTACGCAATTGGTCACATCTCTGTTACACAAAGTTTCTGAAGACTGCAGAAGTGGCAAAGCTTTCACTGGCAAAGGACATCAACACCGTTTCTGGCAACTGAATAACACATATTGAAGCTGAGAAACGTCCCATTTAACCTTTCATACCTTCTTCAACCATCCAAGTTAGGAGTGTTGTTACCTGAGGTTTCCCACTACAGCAGCGAGGAGAGGCTCACCCAGCAGGCTGCTCAGACCATCCGCAGGCCAACCTGCCATCGAGGTGTCTCTCATCACCAACTACCAGGCTCCTGGCTCAGTCACCACAGTAAGATCTGAGCCTTAGATCCAAAGGGTCTATGAACAGTGATCCACTGCAGCTCATAGCACAAGATGTTGTCCAGTAACAAAATTAGCTTTAGAATACAAAAAAGAGAAGCCACAGAACTGCAGTCATTACAAAAATTTCTGTTGTTTCCAAACATCACGAGTCTGCTCTCCAAATACCCTAACATTACCACAATGTTCATTTTTGTGTGAAAAAGTTTACAAGAAGAATAAAGTAGGAATAGATTCTTTCAAGTGGATATCCATTAACATACAAATAATAGCTCGTAATCCAGACCTTCCTGGACTAGTTAAAAGACATGAAAAACATGAGCTATCTAAGATTTTCTGGCAGTGGCTAAATCACAAGAAACTGGAAAGTTTTCTAGGGAGTTGACCTTGAGGAGGTGACACAATATGAGAATATTGGGAAGGATATTATTCAGAGCTTGAGTAATAAATTAGGTCATAGGAGACCAGTAAAAAGCAAAAGACTCAAATCCTGGCTTTCTGAAGGAGGAAGGGAGCAGAGTCAGTGCTAATAAGCAAGAAGGATAAAGGTTACTCTGTACACTTGGAAAACTATTAAAAAACTCACAACTTCAACGCTTCTCATTGTGATTCTTTTAACAACACGTAATAGCTGTATAAATTGTTGCACAACCTGTGTAAACCTACAACACAAGTCATTGCTCTGACTGGTCATGTCCAGTCCCCTGGAATTACACCGTGCTCTCAGGTCCCCTGAGCTGTGGACAATCCCGCCGCCAAGCTTCGCCCCACAGTGTTGTACTTGACCCTGGTGCACTGAAACGTGTGCAAGTACAAAAAAAAAAATATCCCTTTGCTTCTGTTGTCACACAATAGGCATTCTGGGTCCTATGTAACTTCTGATTAGCTTGAAAAAAAAGTGTTGTAGCACGTACATGTACAGCATCTAACATAACAGGCTGAATTTAATATAATCCATAATAAGAGACATACAATGCACACATACTAACTGCAGAAAGATAATATTACAGCTTATGTTATCAAGCTGGTCTCCTTTGGTTCCCCACACCAGCCATCTCCAAAGCAGGGTGTGCTCACCCCAGGTGGTGTACAAGACAATCTACTGGGATGCTGGAAAGAAATATGGTTTGTAGCATTAATAAATAAAGATGAAGCAAACTCTGTTCTGAAAATTTAGTTTATCTCATCCATTTTTAATTTATATATGTGCATGCTTTATAACATGCATATATATAATATAGTAGCAAACTTATACAGTTTATAAACAAACATATATTATGGTGCGTGCTCAAAAATATTTTACTCATAGGTATGTGCTATCAAAAAAATATGGAGGCCATTGCCCTATATAATCTATGGACAGAGGCAGTCGCTCTCAGGGAGAGGTCGGGGAACTCTTCTGCCTAAATTATGACATGAAAAGTTGCTGAAAGTTCCTCTAAACTTAAACTATGAAAATACATCAAATATATAAATCTTACTTCAGAGCTCAGTTTATCTTTAAACTAAAAATACAATCAGCAATTACAACATCAATTACAACCAATAAAATACAATCAACAATTAACAAAGTATTTAGCTGAATAATATACACATGAGAAATACTCTTTATGGCGGGCTTCCTTAAAAATGCAGCCCCTTTCTTGTGCAACTAGCAAATTTCCAATTTTCCTTCTACTTGACCAGCATCCCTCAAGAATTTGTAACAGATTTGTAAAAAGAAGTTTAGAATTCCCACATACTTCACTTGATTTACATTTCTAAATCCCTGGCTGAAAGTCCAGATATTTTTTTATGGATATATAGAAAATTCAAAGAATCTAAATGTGCGTGTAATGAAGATATAGTTCATGTTCCAAATGAAAGATCCAGAACTTCCTGTGCCTCTGTGCTACAAAACAGGCCTCTCAATTACAGTGATACTCAAACCTAAGAACTAACGGTATGTGGAATGGATAGGTGAAGGTTATACAGGCTGCACTGTGCAGAGACAGAGGAATTATCCAGAGCAGAAAAAACAAAACCAGAACGGACAGTAGAGAGACTGAAAGGGGAAAGACCGCAGTCAGTGGAGCAGCAATAGCTTCTTGCTTCCTTCCCACTGCATTATGTCCAAAAGGACACGTTAAACACAAGCCCACTTGCTAAGAAATCTATCCATGATAAATGCTGTATTTTAAACAGTAATTTGTTAGACTCTTCTGTGCTTGCATAATTCAAAGGCAACTTTCTTCCTTACGCCAAAGCTGGCATATATTTGATCTTCAGTGAAGTATGTGCAAAGACATTTGGTCTAGCAATAACAAAATTATAGCTGTACAAGTCAGTGTGTTTATTTGAGTACGCAACAATGTAATCATTCAAATAAATGCACCCTTAGTTCTCTTTTTACAGTACTTCTAGTCAGATGTACATAAAATAATCCCTATAAATTAAAACCATATACAGTAAAATAAAGCATTATGCATTTTAACTTTGTGTTCTGTTTTGCTTTAACTTTGAGGGAAACATACTCCATGTGTTTCTGAATGGCTGCAGGTGTGGATTTTGTACCATTTCCATTTGTGGTTTTTCCTATGACTGCACATCCAAAAAACTGTGCTCTCTACAATATACAGTTTGGTGAGTGCTTTTAGAGCAGATGGACTTTTGCTTTGCAGTGATGATCTGAGGTCCTTAAGGTAAGCAAGGGAGTGGAAATGAGTTGCCAACAGGCTTGTCTGTGTTCAACTTCATTAAATTCATCTGACTGAAAAATGCTTTTTCTTTAAATTAGCATCTGGCCTTCATTAGAATCAAATAACATCTAATTTGAATAATTATTTTAAGATTATGAAGAAGGTGTTCACAGATTCTGTGATCTGCATGGTAGAAATCAGAATTATCTGTTGATGACAAGTACAGATAAACACATGGGGGGAAGATAGCATTTCTTCTGAACAGATGTGAATATCAACAATAATGAAATCCTTAGGATACCGTTTTTTCTTTGTAATTTGAGTACAGATGGTCAATAATTGAAAATGCTTTAAACCTCTGAGCACCACTCACACTACAGAGTAGTTCATTTACATTACAAGGTAGAATTTTAGTCCACTAGTGGTTCAGATTAGGAAAGCCTATACTGCACTACCTGCATTGTAAGTACATTAATTAATTCTCTTGTCTGCTCAAATTTACATTTTAGAACAAACGGAAATCGGGGTGAAAAAAAATAGGAATATCTGTTAAGGTGATACTCGTGATGAAGCAGTTCCTCCCAAATTCTTTGGGACTGGCCCATTAGGCTGGGAAATGTCTTTTTCCCAGTATCTTCTATAAGGCAAAGGATATAAGCAATTAATGAATTAGTTCACCATTATTAGTCCCTCTTTCTGTTTTAGCCACTCAATCCAGTGTTTGAGGAAAAAGACTTGGCCTTCATTTCACTGCAGCTGTTACAATGCTGCTGCATGAATAAATATTTCAAGCCTGGTCATCACTTATACAGATGAAATTTGAAATCACCAGCTAAAGCAGTGAATAAATTTTGATATCCTGATCTTGTTCTTTTTTCTTTTCTCCTGAGAGACGCACTCTAACAAACTGACCAATTTCCTTGACTACTGTTGAAGAAAGTCTAAGAAGTTAATCTTTTAAACAAGTTGTCTGAGAATTCTGAAATTTTCAAGTGTCTGCCAGTGTCTGTTAGAAGAAAAAATATTTCACTTGGCATCGAACAGAGCATAAAACCTGATCTAAGCATAAAGCCTGACATGGCAGAAATGATAATTAGTGCAGGAACAGTAGAAACAACTTTTAGAGACAATAAAAGAACTAAACTGGTATTACTGGGGGAATAGTAAGGTTCTTACATCATAACTACTTCAGAAAAAAATGATACTATGGCACGTTCAAGTACAAAGCCTAAGGATATTTCAAAATAACACTTCACTCTTATCCACAGAGAGCACACTACTAAAACTAGACTATAATTACCATACACTGTTCTTTGGCTAAGCAGTTATTCCAGAAATAAGTTCCTCACCAGTTAGGATATGTGATGGAACATAATCAAGTTGAAAACTAGAAAATTTTAAAAAAATATATAAACAAAATTAACTCTCCTCATATTATCAATAGAAATTAAAAAAAAATAATTCTGCATGACATTTGTTATGTATTATTTTAAATCCCCTATTTGAGAAGCTATATGTGTGTACATACATGTATATGTAAGTCTCAGCTGAAGCCAAAGGAATAGTGTTTTGCTGGGCCACAAGTTACATAGATCAGACATGACGAGTCATTTACCCAGGCTGACATCATTCACTGCATAGTAAACACCCCTTTTTAACAGAAAAGGAAGCACCTCTTCTAACATGTTGCCATTCTAGCAACTCTTACTGCACACAGTACAAGAATAGAAAGAATAAAATATAATAGGTAGAAAACTAAACAGAGTACACCTTACAAGCTGCCAATAGAGTCTGTAAATTCTCACGAACCTACACAACTACTTCTACAAGCTGTTGGTCTTCTACATATCAAATTTGCTCACCAATATTATTTGCAATAAATGCCTTTTCATACCAAACAATATTGAAAAGTCTTTCTCAAATGTCATAGTCTTATAGTACCATTCAAATGTAATAGGAGATACGCAGTACGTATCATACAGAGCAAAGGAACAATGACTTTATTACACAGCAAGCGGCAGCAAGAAAACACCATTCATTGCTCTCGGTTTTCCTCTCCTACACAAACTACAGATGACAATGTGCTGCTTTGCTTCCAAGTCATTGCCAATTTTTACCAACTTAATTCTCTGATAAAAACAGAAGTGCTTGAATAAAAGTTAATGTTCACTTCTACAGCTTTAACAGAAATTATTATGTAGGTGTGAATACAATTCAGAAATTCTATCAAATTTCCATAAAACTGCTTCTTATTTTCACAGTTCTAAATAATTACACACTTGAGACTCTTTCCTAGATAGGAAATTCTGCTAGAATAATAGTTACATAGCGAGTCTTTTTACTAAATTCTCTTTGAACAACCAATTGTTTTAAAACACATTGGTCAAACTTTCTTTACTTTCAAGAGAAGATCCAACGAAATTTGAGCAAAATGTTTATGTTGCTTCTTGGAAGTCTTTGTCTATACCTAACTGAAAACTTCTAGATAAACTTAATCATACAAAAACATTTGTACAGAGTCAACGAGGAAATTTTTTTTGATACACAATTGTAATAGGGAAAGTGCCAAAACCCAATAGGCAATATAATTTCAGTATTTTTGCAACAGGGTACATGATATGCAGATCACTGTGATCCATGCTGAAAGTTTTTAAACTTATGATTAAGTAAGTGTATCTGGTCCTTCAAAGTACAAAGGACTGGATATATTTTTTCTTCAACATGCTAGATCATGTCACCAAATGATGTCTAGCAGATCCTTGTTAAGATGTTAATATAGGACCAAAGTCTAATGGAGCTCTTATAGATGAGAAGGTGGATGGATAAACATCACCTCATTCTCTTCTAGCCTCAGAAGAAAGATTGGCTCTCACAGACTGCAGGCCACAATATCCGACATCATTCTCAAGCTCACAACTATTCCCTACAAAGACCACTGAAGCTGTTGGAAAAACATTTTAACTTTCACTCAAATTCAATGAAACAAGAAGTAAAAGGTTCCTAAAAATCTGCCCTTTTTCCCTAGGAATGCATGAAACAAGATATTCCCTTATCCCTAAGAGTGGCGTAAGCAAACTATGGTTGTGCACAGCAAAGCCAAGAGGAAGAACGACTGTGCAGGCTACATGAAAAGGGATCAGAAGAAAAGGGGAGGAGAATGCTAACAGAAGAGATACTGATGAGAGCTAAATAGTGACATAAAGGGGAGTAGCAGAGCAATAATTCTATCACCACCTCTGCCACAATCATCTCCTATAGTCTTGGGAAAAAAAATCTGTAAACTCCTCTCGGTCGCCATCTGCTGAATGCTGCTATTTCCCAGTTTGAGACAGATAGTGCCAAGTGCTCAGACACAAATTTTTTACAGAAAGATACGCACTTCCACTGAATAGCATGCAACTCTCAACTTCTTATTTACAACAGTTTGAATGAACCGCTTTAAATGAGACACAGAGCTGCAAATGAACAGTGAAACCTAAGCATTAAATGATTACTTCCTTTACTAAGTTCTGTCTTTCCTGTGCAATGAATGAAACAGGGATCCTGTAGAAAAATTAGAATATAAACCTATAATTAAATACATATACTCAATAGAGAAAAAGTTAAGGAGCAGGAAGAACATTAATTTGGGCATTTCCTAAATCCTTGCTGCTTTGTTTTATAGTTACAAATTAGTTGCTGTCCTCCCACTCCTTACAGAGAGAAAGTTCATTACAAAAACAGGTATTTTGGAATGTGGAATAATTTTGAGGAGAAACAGGCCACATCACTGAGTAACCTGAGCAGTGAATAAGACAGAAACCTCATATGTTATTCTATATGCATCCTTTCCTACGCACATATATTGACTCTGTTTTACAATCCTCTGTAGCTATATTAGGACTGAAATACCATACAAACTGCATATGCATCAATCCAATAGATTAATGAGAATTGTCTATTCAGCACAAGTTTCCACTCTGATTAAACAGTTTCTTTCTCCTAGCCAGTGAAATACTGGAGATTGGTTTAACTGTGCAACAGATACCATTCACAAAATGAAACTGCAAACAACTCCAGCGTTGCACTGAAGCAGACTGGCAATCAAGGAGCTCCTTCCTTTTAAATACCAAGCTTTCATCACCTTCAACTGAAGTGCTGGAGCTCTTCATGAGAGGAGCCAAAATCTCAGCTACCTGAAAAGCTACATTTCCCCCAATCTGTTTCTTGTTATGGATTTTTAGTTTTAATGGCTCACCCATATCTTACAAAACTTTCAGGAAACAGGATTTGTTCCTTGCCTGGACTCACTGCTACCAACTTTCAGCAGAAATGACAAAGTGAGTAAATTTTTAAGAATCTGAAAGAACTCATGGAAAACCTTGAGTAGTTTTAATACAGGCACTGCAACTTATTCTCTCCGACAGTAAGAGGTGTTTACAAAGTTCATCAGGAAGTTTAAAACACAAACACAAAACTTCAATCTGGTTCCTTATTAGAAATAATGGATTATTAAAAACAAAGCTAAGTGATGCAATCTGCGATCTGTCACCAAAGAATCTAAATTCAGTCTTGTGTACTTAAATGTTCTCCTGCTATAGAAATGAATTTAGATCTAACAACCTAAAGCAGCTTCCTAATTTAATTTCCCCACTCATAGCAGGTATCTATTGCTAGTAACAGCAGTTTTCCTAACAGTGATTATTTTCTGGTTTTTTAACACTTTTTAAAAGC
Organism: Apaloderma vittatum; assembly: GCF_000703405.1. NCBI lineage: Eukaryota > Metazoa > Chordata > Aves > Trogoniformes > Trogonidae > Apaloderma > Apaloderma vittatum. Next base: position 66,263 of record NW_009714352.1, on the reverse strand, counting down.
ATATTGAAAAAATGTTGTTTGTTGCTTTAAGTATGTATTTCCTGACACAACACACTTCCATGGTTGCACTTCTAAAATGTCAAGTGATTGGGATAAAAATTTCCATGCATAGAACAGGGACTTAAAAGCAAAAACAAAAGTAAAACATAATAGAGGTGTTGAAAATGTAACAAAAATAAATTAATCTCAGAGGACCCAAATTACTTCTGTGTTATTTATCAAAAGACACCTCTATCAGGAGAAGCCTAAGCTAATGAGAGGCACTAGTTGGAAAGCAGATATAAAACTTAGTTCAGTAGTATATATCTTAAACCCTGATTCAAAAGCTTCTGAAAATCTGTGATCAGCAAAAGAACTTGATCTACAGGTGTAGGATCTCTCCTCTCTGGCTATTAAGAAGTTAAGTTCAACCAGCATTTTTATTTTTAACTGGAGAGCCTCAAAGCCACAGTTCAGACCTCTTATTCCTCCATCTGTTAACACGGTACTTAGAGCTGCAGTGAATGCTTTTGGTCTTTCAAAGGTAGTGGGGAAGCAGATAGCTACAGGCAGGTTAAAAATCCCTATACATGAGTAGTGACTTGTTTTTATACATTTTTAAACATAACACTCCCCTATCTTTCCATCAAACTATGCTAGGCTGCTTTTGTTGAATATTTCTAGCAGCCTATTGTACACAGTGCATCATCACGAGCTGCATGGCCTGAGGCCAGGAAGGAAGGCGTGGAACACGTCTGCACAGGTCGATTTCCACTCTCCAAGTTTTCAAGTATTTGAGAGAATGTCATGTTACAGCACAGATTTACATTGCAGACAAATTACATGACTGCCCATTCTCAGTATTTCGTAATCTCAATTAAAAAATTAGGTCAAATGAACAGGGGGAGAGAGTAACCCTATCCTTTCAAAGTAGTCAAAAAATTAAACAAAAAGTTTACTCAACTATGGTTCTTACCATAGTAAAAATCTGTCCTAGCAGTAAACACAAGTTTGAAGTATTTGATTTACCGTTCCTTTACAAATTTTTTTTTTTTTTAGTGCCTCAGAACAACCATAAGCATACCCAAAGTGTGCTGTACTGCTCTTTGAAAACATTGTTTTTATTATCGTGAGCCCAAAACCTATATATTTTTTCAAACATGCATATTATCCAGGAATGTGGTATTAATTTCAAGGGCTTTCACTCATAGTTTGGTAGTCTAATAGGACTGTCAAGAGAGGGAACTGTTCTTTGTATCGTCTAGTCGGATGAAAAGAAGAATAATTTGGAATAGCTTTTTCCCTCCCCTCAGAGTTTGAAATATAGTGCTCTTTAAAAAGGGCAGTATTGGCCAGCCTGCCTGAAATTATGTTTATACTAGATGGAGACTAAAATTACAGTGTTCATATCTGCCATTCTTCGAGTACAAATTAGCAAAATAATTTTTTTTTAAAAGTTTTTTTCAGAAAACAATACTATGATATTTTCTGGATAACAAGAAAATACTTTCCAAGAGCAGTAAAGGATATCATAATGTGAAACAAATTTAAATGTGTTTAGGTATGTATCCATATATCTGTATTTCACTTAGCTTACAGAACTAATACTTACACACAAATTCCTACCAACATCATAGTGTACAGTTAAAATATACTAATCGTTATCCTACATAGCTTTTAGGATTTGTTTCAACAGAGTCAGACAGTTGTAGGGTTTACACTGGCATAGTGCTAGTACTCTTATTGAGCAAGACGACAGAATAAACACTAACAGAGAAATGACTGGCTTTAAATAACCTCACCGGATTTAACATAATTTCAGTTTCTAAAAATGACAAATATAGAATCTGATTTACTCTCAGCAGTAGAAGTTTTATGCTGATGTGTTTTTAAAAAGGACTGTAGTTTTCCTGAACAATTTTTTGAAAACAGATTCACTGTGTTAGCTAGATTTTATGTGCACTTAATCAACAAGCAAAAAGAGGAAACAGAACTTCTAGTGGAATCAGACGTTTTCTCTATTTACCAACACAAACTCTGAGGGATGGATTTTACCAAAAGCTTCAGCTTAGCATGTTGTAGCCCTGCAGCTGAAAATTCAGATGAAAAATATGGGAGTTTTTTTATCTATGACACAAAAGGAACTTCTGGGAACATTTCCGAAGGATACCAGAAAGCTTGTCTAACATACAATGGTTCCTGCTCAGCACAGCCCTGCAAACAAAGAGTAACAGATGCACAACTGGTATTAATAACAAAACATCTCCTCCCTCTGTTAGTCAAGAGAGGACAGCTAAGGACAGACACAGTTTCAGGGTACTTACCTACTCGGAAGTTAGTGGCTGTCAGCGTGTCAGCAGCGTGGCCGTTTTCACTAATGAGGGTGGTGGTATTCCCCTTCTCACAGTTGTTCTGACAGTTGCCTTTGGTACAAGTCACTTTACAGATGCTGGGTGTAAAGACCACCTTGATGCGACCAGTGTGATTTCCCACTGTCAGCGGAGGCAAAGAAAAGAAGAAAAATAAACAGATCACTTTGGTATCCATTGATTTCCCTCAAAAAGTTTGGTGGGGAAAAAAAAAAAAAGGCGGGGAGGGAGAAAAAGGCGACAGGTCTACAGAAGGAGGGCAGTCTGCAGTGCTCTCTCTCATAGATCTCCAGTGGTGTCTCTGAAACAGGAGTAGGAAGCTTAGCAAACAGAACTCCGGGATCCGCTCCAAAACCACATTTAAAGTCAAGTCACTGGAGTGGGATTAGTAATCACAATGCTGTACTTTATTCACAGGCAGACAAAGAGCAATACCAAGGGCATGACAGCTTAAACAGCCAGCCCTGACAGGCAGATGTAATGTAAAGAGGCTGGCTGCGCACCTATCGGTGAAAAAACTCGTGTCCTCCTGCATACTTTTCCTGTTTCTGCACTTATTAAGTCACTATTTGTAGCTCGACCCTTGGAAATGTTTTAGGCATGCGGCATGTCTGAAAACATCTGTCTCAAATCTCCTGGCACCCTGGTCTGAAGTGGTCAAACCTTGTGACGCAGCTGCCTGGACCCATTTTTTCACAGTTTTTTGGCACTATTTTTCCACAAGGATTTACATATTATAGACTGAGCCTTTCTGTCAGCTCTTGTTTAAGTAATAAATATCTTCAAGAAAAGAGTAAGCATCAATGCTTGAAAATACTAGTTCTGAACTCTTAAGATAAAAAAATAGCTAGATTGTCTTTTTTATATATATATATATACAATTTCTTACAGTCATTTAAAAAACTTGAACATATTGAAGACTAAGCAAGCACTAATTTTAAATTAAACTACTAAGAACTTTTTGTTACAGAATTTCATTTAAAAACAGATGTATTTGATTCCACATCTAACAGCTGAAGACAAAGAAGAGGTTAAATCTACTCATTAGGAAAATTAGGGGAAAAGAACAGATTCCTTTTGCAATTATTTAAATAGAAAACTATTTATCCTCTGCACACTTACTAATAAATTCAGCAAGTTCTTGTCAATATATCACAGCATCTCTGTGGAAACTATTAATAAATACTTTCATATCAAATCTAACAATCCCAAGAAATGACACAGAGAAAAAGCAGAATCTCCTTCTTCCTCATGTCATAGAAATCAAAAAGTTGCCGGATAGTCGTCTAACCTAGTTTATAAAATACCCTCTGGACAAACATTATTTTTAAATCTCAGAAAAATGAAGAAAATCTTCCCACTTCAAAGGAGTATAAAGCCTTCTTATTTTGGGCTCTTCATAAACAAATTAATACAATTGTGCCAACTGTTTTGTCTACAGTAAAGGCATTACTCTACTTGAACTGCAGCTGTAGTACAGATGGTCCCACCTTATTCTCCCTAAACAATAGTTAGAAAAAGCATAGCCCAGACAGACACAGGAATAAAATACTTCAGTTAAAGGCTAGTATTGTGATTTTAGTCAATTCAGAAGACACTTTGGATTCTTGGATGCTGAGCATTTCTTATGAAAATTATTAATGCACCTTTCCCAGTGAACAGACCTAAGTTGGTTATGCACTGCTGAGGCTAGACCTTCTAAGCTTTCCTTCTGTTAAGCACAGCTTCATAAGCAATACCGCCATCTTTATATTTGTTTGCATAGTTTTATATATACCTTTCCTTAGAAAAGCCCAATCCAGTTTATATTTTCAGATGTTTTAGTATGATTTTTTCCTTTAGGATGTGATCTAATTAAAAAAACATGGTTAGCTGAATCACAAAAGTCAATCCTGCCTACAGTGTAAAAACCAGTACTAGGAGACTCACACAAGTTTTCCAATTTAGCTTAAAAAAAACACCCCAAACTTGGCTTTGCCAGTAGAGATGGAACTACCCCATGATTTAGTTCTCCTTCACAGTATTCTGTACTATATTGAGTGCTGAGCTATAGCATCATTTCAGCACAATGTTTCTAACACACAAAAAAAAAATCATATTTTTAATCACGTAGTTGAGAATGCATTAGAAAAAATCTGCAGCATGTTTTCTTGGTGTAAGAGGCACCTTAGTATGAGACTGAATGGAAATTGTAAACTTGCCTCTCCTTCTGAGTTAGAAAACGTCTGCATGTAAGTTTGCGAGTAACAGAATAGGAAGAGCATTTGAAAAATACCTTTAAAAACACAGGCCAGTAAGTACAGAGGTAAAGAGTATCCGTGAAAGAACATTTCAATGCAGCTTTTCAAGGAAGTAGGGACTCTGAAAAACAACATGATGTAAGCCCTAGGCCATACAAATATTTAAATAATTATTCAGCAATGCTTTTGCTATTAAAAAAAATTCAATTCTCACAGATATTCCTGTTTTACTACTTGCAAAGAGCCAGAAATAAGACAGCTTCATATTCTTTTGACATGGGAAGATTCTCCCCATCTTTCTCAAATTTATGAAAACTACAATGAAACTGTTATTTTCTTCTCCTCGCCTAGCAGGCCACAGCTCTTAACTTCCTCAATTCTCCTGGAGACATTTAGGAAGGATACAAAGCTAATTACGGCCTGCAAGCTGAAAACTGACCAGTGTATGAGGAGATGATTCAAGGCAGAGACATTAGCTTCATCCTTCTCTGTGGCAGTACTTAAGCAGACAGTACTACCCTCACACATCCTAATGTTTAGGGACCTTAACAGTGAGCATAATACATGTGGATTTAAATTGAAAACAGACTGCAAACCCTTCTCCTGAAAGGAAGCTTTCGGCAGAAACTCTGCCAAGTTAGACTCTTGGACTTCCTTGAATCCTCTCCCTTTCTTCTCTTCTGTAGGTTTTTTTGTTTTGTTTTCTTCCCTCCCTTCTCCAAAGAGGGAATGATTTAATTCTAAATGAAAAACTATATCCTTCAATATCTCTTTGCTGGTTTGGCAATAATAATGTTAAAAGCCACAACTTCAAGCTAGAAAAAACTCATTACTGCTACAGCCTCGACCTCTTTTGGTTTGGGGCTACCTTCTATTAGAGAAAGCCAGTTCATTTTTAAGTTAGTATAAAGATTATTTTCCTCCTTAAACTCTAGAAGCTTTATTGATGATGCCACTGTGACATAGACATGACAAGAATTGAAACTTAGGCTATTTCAAATTCATTTCTGGAAAAAAAAAGCCTCAATGGTGTTACAGCACTGTGAAATACGTGGAACGATTATTTTTTTTAAAGTATAGGAGAGAAATGTATCATAAACTCTTCAAACTCTGTTTTAAACATGTGGAAATGAAACACCTCACTCGGCTCTTAAGTATAACACCAGACTGAAGAAATACAAATGTGCAAAGAGATAAATGAGCCCAATGAAAGACAATGAACACAAAAGATAAAAACACTGAAAAAACAGCAAAGCTACTGAAAAAAATGGCAGAACCAGAGACAAGCTTGTATTGTTGTCTCAATAAAGATAAGACAACCAGGCTTACTAATAGTGGCATAAAGCTTCATCCATGAGCTAGGCAGGAAATTCACAACGAGGAAGGTCAGCCAGCTGCGCCATCATCCTGCCTTTTAGTCTGGGCTCACTTACACCTAAGAACTCTTAGATACATTTGTCAAAGAAGATGAGTGGAAGAATGTACCAGTAATTTCCAAAATCTGTGAAACTCCCTTGAGCTAGATTCAAAAAAGCAAGATGCCTGGGTAAAGTGAGGAGATTTTAGTTGAAAATTGGCACTGCATGCATGTGATTTTCTTTCCATCTCCGTAAGGCACTATGATATATTATGAACACAGCAAGCTCCTGCTGTGATAAATTTATGATTTAGCAACAACTGCAGGAGAAATGGAAAATATAAGCAAAACAATTTGTTCACAGAATCGCTTCTGCACCCACCGTCCATCATTATTAAAACAATTTATTTGTTTTTTTCTGCATTAGCAGAAAAGGTGAATGAGTTAAGACAAGGCAGGTGGTGGGTTTTAGGTCCAGATGGTCCCAACAGCTCACAGATCCATGCATGGGCAACATTCTGTAAGGAGGATTCCTCCTCAACCTCCTGGGTCTCTTTGTCTGTAAAGCTACTCAGCCTTCATTTCTTTCTAGAAGAATTTCTATAAACACTTCTTTTTTCTTGGTTTTATGGCTGCCCTCACAGCTCCAACATTCTGCAAAGATTTAACTAGGCAGTATTCAACTGCTGTACTGGATCTCAGAAGATTTGTGGCATGTCCCTGTTTTGCAGGAAGACAATGGGCCAGCAACACTAATGAAAGCAGAACTGGTATTCAGCTGAAAAGATGACTACACTGCACTGTCTCATAGGTCAAGTGGGGTGACAAGAAGAAAATACTTTAATGTGCTGAAAAAATTATGTTCTTGGGTGTATGATGTTTTTGTGCTTCATAGTGACCTAATCAAAAGGATTCACAATAGAAATCACATGCAGTAGCTTATACTGCGTACTTGGCTGGTAGAGCTTACACATACCTCTCCCATAATCCTTGCACAAAATATCTACTTTTAGAGGGGGTTGTGGGGGTTTTTTGGTGTGTTTTTTTGTGGGTTTGGGGGGTTTCTTGTTTTGTTTTAAATATCTTCACTTATTAGAAATACCCTGAGGCAAAGCTGAGGAAACAGAACTAATCAAACTGGAGGCTTTCTATTAGTACCTCCAAGAATGATACACACTACTTTGTTTTCATGATAGTTCTCACTAAATCCAGGGAGGGGTGTTTATATGTGTATCTACAGAAAATCTCATCAGACCTGAATATTCTATCTTAAAATTAATTATTTTCTTTGGGAAGAGAATGTATCTCAAGCAATTTCATGTTTTCAAGCAACAGCCATTATATGCATGGAGAATTCTGGAGTTTAAAAAAACCACAAAACTATCTTCTCAAGTTAAAGACAATAAGCTTTTAAGCAATAAAGAGATTCAACATTTTAAATCCCCATATGACCAACTCCCTCTTTTTTGCCTCAATTAAATGCTGACAGAAAAAAAGGAAAGCAGAAGGAAATTACTTATTTCCTAAACCAGGTGTCTCCCAGTTATTTTACCAGCCCACCTGGTTTAGTCCTTACTGCTAGATATGCTTGTTCAGCCAAAAAGAAAGCTGACATTGTATAAAAGTCAACCATGTAAGTAAAATAGTTAAGCTTTTAGAACTATTATTGAACGACCTTTTTACACTTTTAACAATATACAAGGAAGTTCTGTCTTATCACCACTTAGTCATTAACCTAAAACAAACAAACAAACAAAAAATCCAACCAAAAATATAATTCCCAAAGATCAGAACAAGTTAAAACTTAGCTATCATACACCTTAGGTGTAACAGTGTCTGGAAGATTTACTAAGATTTACTTGCTAAAATTCAAGAAAAAAAAAACACAGTAGATTCACATACAGATCACAGGCAGATTTTCCCTAAATTCCAGATTACACGTAGAGAGGAATACAGACCTTACTAGGCATAAAAAGGACTGAAAAAAGATGCTGAGATCACCTGATCTCCCTTCTCTTCTTTCTCCCAACATAGGGTGAAACAGCAGCATTACACAAAATGTTTTGTTCAGCCGATTCTCAAATCCCGTCTAGTATGCAGTTTCCACATCCTCGCTAAGAGAGGTTCCAGTGTTGCAGCTGCTCTTGTTATAAAGGGATTCCTAACATCTAGCCCTCATTTCTCCCTGTTGCAATTCAAGTGTGTTTCTGTTCTGTTGATGTGGATGTCATTCCAAAGCCAATGCACAACACTGCTTCTGCAACCTCAGCAGGACCAAACTCGGCCCTTTCGCTGTTCCGAGCATGGGGCATAGAACCTCCTGCATTCAGAACTCACCCATCTGAAAACCATGCAGCATACGAGCTTTATTCTTTAGGCAACATTCACAAGCACAAACAATGCTGAAAACTACATGGATTCAAAAGGCACAGCTGCTGGGTAATTTCATTTTCTGATCCAATATGCAATGCTTTTCAGGTGGGGGAGGGCATCCTTGCTCTTTCCAGAAGCTTTGTTACAAGACACTTACACACGTCATACAGGGTTCTCTTTCCACAAGCATTCAGAGAAAGTAGCCATGGCAATGAAATTAAAAATAAGATGACCCAGCTTTATTTCACTCACGATCCAGTGCCTTCTCTGATGCTTACAAGTACTCCCCACAGTTCTGCATGAGGCAATGTGTATGTGTGCATACCTACCTAGTCAAACATTTTTAACAAGGCGGCAGTATGTCAAGCTGTACTTTATTTACCACGTCTAGACAGCTATAGGTACACATTATTGGCATGTAATAAATTCCAGCATTCCTCCTACTTTTTGTTATTTCTGTAACTCAATTTTATTGCATTTGCATGATTTCTTACAGGTATTTTATTAGTTAATACATTAACCTTTGGTATTTTGTCACTTCTCAAGTAGTTAGTTCTACCGCCTTTATGCAAATCATGGTGTTCCAAAAAGCAAAACACCACCCAGCTACCTATTACAACAGTAACTGAACAGTGATGTCCACAGCTGCTTCTCGTTGCCATTCTCACTGTTGTTACACGTGCTTCTCTATAAACCTCTTTCAGATTAGCCACGTCACTAGATCTTGCCTGGACACGTTCCTGTGTGACCTACTGTAGGTGATCCTGCTCTGGCAGGGGCGTTGGACTAGATGATCTTTCAAGGTCCCTTCCAACCCCTGACATTCTGTGATTCTGTGATCTTCACGTGATTTCCTCCTGTTTTCTTTAGAGGCTCCTCTCCTTCTGGTCAGAAATGAGTTCTCACACTTCTTGCTTTTGTTGCACTCATTTCTTTACCCTTTTTTTAAGCACTGCTTGCTGCTTCAGCATCCTTGACAGACAGGCAAAAATATCATCCAGAAGACTTGATGCTTGCAAGGTAAGGAAGAAGGAGCTATCTGGAAAAGCTTCTTCCTTCCTGATTATTGCAGGGATACAATATTGCTTGAAGTAATTTAGCACAGCAAAACTTACTCCATTCAAGTAGGTTTACTTCATTAATTGCGGCAGATTCTGACAAACTCTCTGCTGTCTACAACACAAGCTTGTGTTTTGTTTTACATGGATGTCTGTTACTTAAAGTATCAAAGGAGTACATGCAAGCACAGGTGCTGAGATAATTGTGAAACATTCATAACTGTATTTACATTCCCCCCAGGAGCCGCCGCTGAAAAATTCTCTTTCTGACACACTTCTTAAAGCAAGTCAGAGGAATTCACAGTAATCACACTAATTTTTGTCCTGGGCAAGTGCATAACAACAAAAAAAAAAAAAAAAAAAAAAATCACACATAGATTTGAAATTGGGGGTCTTTGTTAGTAGGTTTTATGAATTACTTTTTGTCTTCCTTGTCTCTTCTACCACTACAAAGATTCCCTATATATAATCCTCAGGCAACAAACATCCTATCTTGAATTACAGCTGTTTTCCATGTTTAAAGCAATTTTAAAAAACCCTCTAATCAATACTTAGTAGCAAGAAATATAACTTGCCCTTACATAGTTCAAGATGTTCCAGAAAAGGTACCAACTGAAATAGAGACTACAATGTGGTTTGAGATGTATGACGGAATAGCCTCAACTGTACATAACTAAATTTATTAGGAGATAATTCTAATTTGGTGGCTCATTCTGGTTCTTGTTTATTTGTTCTAAAGGTATTACATGTAGACAAGATCCACAAATCGATATGATGCTAAAAAGATGAAATTTTAGCCTCAAGTTACACCACTAATCACTCCTACGTCTCTCGTACAAGGGATGAGAGAAGTGAATTGCATGGAGCAAGCAGCGTAACCAGCACACTAACCAGGAACGTGCCCAGCCCATTAAACAGGAAATGCTGAGGACATAATACTGCTTAGTTTAAATCCTTTTCAGGCTCAGACACATTTCTTTGAGGAAATGGGTGACTCTTCACAACAGTGGGGTTCCAAACTCCACGATCACTACACTACAGCTCTCCTTCAGGAGCTTAATCTCACAGTAGATACTAAGAAGGCTTAGTTGACTGCACTTCTAAGGTTAGGCAGGCTGACAAGTGCTTCAGCCACAGGTCCAGGTGGGAATTAAGTACTAGCACCCAGATGGCCCATCTTCTTAGGACTTGTGAAACAACTTCAAGCTCTTCAAGAACCTCATGCTTTGAAGTTCACATTCATGCTTCAGGTTTGGGGCTGGAGACAACTCCAGCTGCAAGCAACCCAGCACAGGATTTTTAACTCCCTTTTTTAACTCCCATTTGAGTTACCCAGATTCTTAGGTACCTAAAGCATCTCTGGACCCAAAAGGCTTTCACTAGATGGATGAAGGAACAAAAGCCAAAAGCCACATTTAGACATAAACACATGTGTAGGACAGAAAATCATTCTACACAATGCTCATCGAAGCTGTAATGAAGCAGCAAGGGTTTCACAGACCACCACAAGCAATTTTCCACTGATGGAGGATACTGCAGGTACTCTTGCTGGAATTGCATTATCCGATAGTGAAGTCAATACTTTACATGCAAGCTTACAGCCATCTAGAAGCTCAGAAGGGCAGAGATGAACACACATTATCAGTGCCACTGACACCTTTGAATTACCAGCTAAATACAACCACTTTATCAACAGGACCCTTTCAAGAAGGTCTGAATTAGGCCTTTATACACTGATCTCACTCACTGAAAAATATGCATTTTGCCTAAGGCAATTATCTAGGCTCCTCTCATGACCAAGCTAACAGACTTTACCCTGTCCCTATTTGTAATATGATAGTATCACAAGTCCTAAGCTGGAAGACCATTACTTGTTTAGAAAATAAACTTTTCATAGAAAGATTTGCCCTCTCAGCATACATGACTGCCTTAAATGAGAAACCACACCTAAGGTGCAACATGAGTTTACCATTTCCAGGAAGAACAGAGAATAAAAATTAAATAGGTATTACCTTACTAAGTATATTCCCTTAACATTCCTTTTCCTGCAAGGAAGCAACTCAAAAGCACTAAGGAAGTCAACAAACTGTAAACAGTGACAAACGACAGATCGTCATGGAATTAAGTTATAAATGAATGTAGCCCTCTTTACATGCTGAATCACCACTCATGTCTCTAAACACTGTATGAAGCCAAGATCTTTTTTTTTTTAATTTTCTGAAGGGGGAAAAAATGACAACAGAACTAAGGATGTCACCAATTTAGAAATCTCAGTTTCAGTGAGTACGAAAGGACCTTCTTCTTGCAGTACTTTTTTGGTCAACTTTTGCTCATTCCTTTTGGCACGAGTGATGGCACTGACATCAGAGAAGAGGACTCTCACATCTCCTCTGAGTAAACCCAGACTTAGCTACTTGCAACAGTCAGAACGAACTCCTGGTATCCAAGACTTTTATAAAAGCAACTCTGGAGTGAGCCTGGCTAAGGGACTTTGGATGTTTAATTGTGTGGGTTCAGCTGGTCTCTATATCCAGCTAAACTACTATTTTTCAAACATGTCATAGAGGTTTTCCCCTACAGAATTTTCTGGAAAGCCTCTTCTCTTTTTCTTCTTGAGAAATCTTTGAGTTTGGAGCCAATTCTCTTTCATCGCAGAAGTTGAGATGTATTTGTCTCACTCTGTGATCTCCCTTAGCTACAACACTTTTTGAACTGATTTTAATTCTGGTTTGCCAGATCACCAATCTGTTTTTCCAACATTTTTCCCCCTCCACTGCTGCTTATCAGTCTTGGCCTCCATATTTTAAAGCATAGAGAGATGATCATTCATTTTGGGGTGAATGTAACTTCAAATTAGTTCCTATAAAAGCACCAGCAGCCTTTGCCTGTCACACAGACATTCAATTATTGGTGAGCTCAGGGCCATAAAAATCTTTTCTGACTCCAAAGAGGAAAATACAGTACTTCTTAGCAGGTGCTGATCTACTGGCCTCATCAGTTGTGCACCCTTTATGGTTATACAAACAACCACAAAGACAGCTTCGAAAGGGTATTGTTAAAATGTCTGCAGCTATAATATACTGAGAGAGGCCATTTGTATTTATATGGAGCTGTACTGTCTCCAAGGATTTCAAAGAACTCCACAGTCTTGTATAATTGCTAAATCATGGAATCATAGAATGGCCTAGGCTGGAAGGGACCTTAGAGATCATTTAATCCAACCTCCTTGTCATAAAATGTGTTCATTTGTTAAAGGTATTTTTTCAGAATTTGTCACTACTTCTCAAAGCAAAGGCAAAGTAAACGTGCTGCTTGATTTGATAGAGTTAACTGCATTAGCATTAATCAAGCTAAGCCACTCAATTTATATCTGGACTTTAGCCTCTTTTTTCAAATGCGAACTTTAAATGGCTGTTACGAAGTGTCATGCTTTATGCCTTTCAACAGCAGCATGGGTAACGCTCTTCAATGGGAGAGAGGAAAAGGATGCTTTACTAAAATTGTTCAGGTTTGGTAATCAAAAAAGCCACATTGTTGTTTCACCCTGATGCTGACTGCTGCATATTTTCTTGAACATTTTAGAAAGGCTTTGAACACACATGCAAGTGTTTTGCATTTGAGAAAACAAACCAAAAAAGTCCCTGACATTTATTCACTTACCCCATTGCCTTATTTGCATTTGATTATGTACAACCTCAGAGCAAGAAATCAGTGTCAGTTCCCATGAGGGACTGAAGTGATTTTGACGGTAAATTCCTTCCAAATAGACTGTGTTGGGATTTTTCAGTTATTTCTGCATGTTAATCTTCCAACTGTTCATTTTCTTTTTACTCAACTCATTCTGCTGGCTACATAATTTTTGACCAGAGTATAGCCTATAACATCCCTCCCTCACCTCCAAATTTCCCAAAACTTTTATTTAGAAAACTTTCCAGTATTCAACTCTAACATCCATGCATATGCATGTAGGCAGAAGTTACAAGGAACACAAGGCAATGCTGTAATTAATCCAAGCCAGGGAGAATTATTTTGCTCTTTATGCAGAGCAGTTAGACAAACAAATACCAACAAGGAAGGAAAGAATATCTGACTCGCTGAAGACCTGAGGGAGCTTTTCCCCTGAAGTCAACAGACAATGAATTACGGTAGAATGTCAAATCATACAGATGAATTTATACAGAACATGTGTCATATCTCTGTATGCATTTTTTTAAACATTTATGTATTTTACAGCTGTTTATGCATACTTACTGATGGGGAAATACTATTATTATGATGATGTAAGTGTCATGTAGTGAAGTCAGAATGGTGCAATTCCACAAAAATAGTCTAAATTGGAATTTCAAAGCAACACCTGTTTTTGCTTAAATTAACCTATGAAGTCAACAGTGAAACCGGCATGTGTAAATTATGTATGAGCTTAAAAAAAGAACTTCTCTAAGTTATCAGTGTATCATATTTCCAATAGTAGAAAAGTTATTGTTATGCCCAAACTGTAACAGAATATTCTGCACATCACAATACTAAGTGGTGGAACACGTTCTTCCATATTAATCTTTTTCAATGTATAAAAACATATGCAAAATTATGTTGAAAAATGAGACAGTACTCTATCAATAGTTAGAACAGCTACTCTAATCTCATGATTTTTTCAACTTCATCTTTACACAAGCGTGTAAGCGCTACCCACAGAACCATGTGCGAATTCTGAAAGTTTAATACTCATAAGTGCACACTTGTTCAACCTCAAGCCACAACACACAAAATTAAACACACAGTAGGCTGCCGCGAGCCTGTATTCACTAACCATTAGGTAATCCGTATTACTTAAATTCGAGATGTTTCTATTTTCTACTTAAAATAGAACAGTCTCCTTAAGTCTCCTTAATGCACTTTATGAGGAATTTTGCTGAAGACTAAAAAAATCTCCATCTATCCAAGAGACAAAAGTCTTCCGTTCTGTTTATAAACTTAACACAGAACTTCAGTTGCAAAACTCACATGCACTTTGTATCATTTTCCTAAAGTGATTAGGTCCTGAATAAATTGATTAGGCTCTTTTTCCTTCTTAAGCACATATTTATCCTTCAGATAACTTATTGTACAAACATATGATTTATTTTCTTCACACAATGCCATTCCACCTTTGGGTAAGGTACTCTGTTCCTACCCTTGAGTTTTTCTACTGCTTTTAGTGCACTTTCTGGTCACCTGAGCTGCTAATTATTTCTGGGTTGCTAATTATTTTCACAGCATGCCTCTACAACAGGGAAGAGGGGGCATCATCTTTTACAGAGGGAGAACTATAGCCTGTGAGGGGTATGCGAAAGCAACCAAAACATGCAGGCAGCACAAACTCCAAGAACACTGGACAACTGATATTTAGAAGCAGAAATTACACTTTTTTCAGCTCCATGGGCAAAATGTACAATACCACCGAAAAACAGCCCTCCACCATCTCTGACTGGAACATGATATGCATTTTCTGAAGAATCATTTAACGCCAGAAATAGAGTGAAACTGAGAACTTCCCAGCCTCTTATTGCTGTAACAAGCAATTCTCAAAATAACCGTGTCAAAAGAAATTGCAGAAAGTCCACATTCAGTTTAAAATATCATACAAATTTTAGATCAACAGCAACAGCACAGAATTCCTTTAACTAATTCTCTTCGGCATTACACTTAAAAAGCCAGAGAGAACAGCACTGATATTTAGAGGACTCATGCTCAGCTCACGCCGAATAGTGGTCACTATTTCCCAGTGCCATTAAAAGACTAGTGGAAAATGTCTGAGGTAGATGTACCTGAATTTTTGCAAGCATCACCCTTCTACTGTTTTGTAGACTACAAGGTCGTGAACAGAATTTTACAGTAGAAACTTCTGTGCTGATGCCATTGCCACTGTTAAACTCTTAGAAGATTTTTTTAACCCCAAGGTTTCAAATATTCAGGCAGATTACAGGTCAAGTGTGCCGGTATGTAATTTAGAGAAAACAACACACCCCTTGAGAATTACTCAGAACTCATGGTGAGCTTATGTAAGACAGGCTACTTGGTTGGCCCCACCTACATGTTAAAGTATTTTTGATGTTTACATTACAACTACGGAGATCCACATGATCTCATCCTTTTCAGTTATTCTTTGCTGATCATATCAATTCCCCTGCAAGGTTATTTTCATCATTATATATTCAATCTTCCTATTAGTGCTAAATTGTATTTATACTTTGTCTGCAGCTGTCAGCCTATCCAACACAAGCTATTTCCATTCGCTTGAGAGAAGTCGAATTTTCAAAGCCTTATCCTTAAGTATTTGCTAATTGTGAGCAAATGTATCTGAAGATTATTTTGCAGTAGCTTAAATACACCAGTGTACTGATTAAACGGAATCCAGTAGATGCTTTACAGTTTAATGACTTTAACAACAGAATATCTAGGAGCATGTAAACAGAAGAGCATTTCAGCTACAAAGACAAGCACTTAATTATACAAAGCTATATTTACGGGGCCTGATTCTTTTCTCTTTCTGTACTGAATGTGGTATGAGCCCTTTGGAAAAAAATCAATACATTACCATATAAATAAAACTGTATTGCAATACTATGAATATACAGACAGAATTAGTTATGGAGTAACATTGTGAATATTCTGAAAAATTTGAGTCACTGATCTCAAAATAGGTTTAATTCAAGATCTTTAATATTACTTCCAGGGTGAGTTTTTTGGTATTTTTGTTTTTAAAAAAGAAGACTTTTTAAAAATCTCTATGACCAATTGTAACAGCCTCCCTCATTAGGCACAATTAACTAGAATTACAAATTTAGCCCTAAAGAACATAAAATTTTTTACAAGCTTTATGACTGATGACTCTAGCAAGTCATCAGAGTAGGCTTTTATAGCCCACAGCACAGTAGATCAGAAGGCTTGATAGCAGGAAGGGCTTTTTTTCAGGTAACTATTTCACATCCCAGGGTGACTTTAAATACTGTTATTGTAACCCCAATGGCTTACTGCTTTTTCAAGCTCTGATGATGTGATATATAACTTTACAATAAAATTCAGTTTAAAAGCCAAATAAGAATAGACTTGTTTGCAGTCTTTAGTAAAGACTACTATACCGCATGCTCTGAAAGCTATCAGAGAAACTAAACTGCTCAGAAATATCCCAGACTAAATGTTCCAGGAGTAACCTCTAAACATTTTTCAATTAAAATTCATTTATGTGACTAAATGTTTAACATTTTTTCCCCTAATATCTCCGAAAGCTGATGTGGCAACACTCTTAAGTCGAATACAATTTACTGGCAATAAACCAAAAGATGCCAGAAGCACCTACTCATGGTTGGCAATTTTCTTCCCAAAGCATCATTAGACCATATCTGATTTGCCTCTGCCAGGAGAAACCTGTCTCTAGAAGTATCTCAGGACTGACACTTGTTCCAATTTCAAGTCTATCCATTTCATGTCATAAGATTGCTATCCTACAGATGATAGTCCAGAAAAATCAACACCAATTACTGCTGCAGGTGGAAAAATAGATTTATTCTATGGAGTAAATCTTCCACAGATGGCAACTTCTGTTGCAGCATTAATACTTTACAATAAAACGCATTAAAAAGCTCAGAGAAAAATGACACAGAACAACTTGCTTTGCACCCCATGTTAATTGAAAACTACATACTCTTGGGCGATGCCATCAAGTATTATCTGGCTACTATTTTTCTCTTCTCTGAAAAGAATTATTTAACAAGAAAAGGAAGAAAATAGATCTTGAAATATTGAGTACTAACTTTCTGACTTTTGCTTTTTAATCATATTATCACATTTTTTCCCCTCTTGCTTTTCAAGTGTCTCCACATAGCCATTACCAGTTCCTTTGTTCAATGAAATAAGAGGATCTGCCATGAACCAAGATTATACATTTAACAGCAGTGACAAAATACCATGAGATCATCAGCCACTTTCAGATTTCTTCATATTAAGTGGACAATTAATGTCAACCCCACCATAAGCATGACATAATTCACAGGAGCTCTTTCCTCAGTTCAAGAGAGGGCTAGGAACAGCATATTTGTGGTTATCACAGAACACCTGACATGAAGTTTCACATTCTAATCTTATCACACTGTAATTAATTTAAACATCCCTAACATTAAAATACTGACAGTTGAAATTTAAAACTCAATTTTCATGGAAACATGCAGTCTTCTATCCTAGGCTTGATGGGGTTCTGAGCAACCTGATCTAGCTGAAGATGTCCCAGCTCACTGCAGAGGGGTTGGACTAGAAGATCTTTAAAGGTCCCTTCCAGCCCAAGGAGTTCTATGATTCTATGATTCCAGCACCTCTACAAACCAGAAGCCACCCTAAATAAGATAGAGCTGGTCACATTCCAAGTCTCCTGTTCAGGCTAGACACATATAGACTTAAACTCTAGTAACACACAGCTCAAACTGCACTCTACCAGCAGATATCTATACTGTTTCATCAGAAGTTGCAATTGCAAACTCCTACCTTGCAAAGATAAAAGTGGAAGTAAAATAGGTAAAGTGACCTTTTTCAGGCTGCTCAAAAGCCCAGTATCAGAAATTTCAACACCAATGGAGAGATCATAAAGATGTGCAATGTAGAAACACAAAAATACTCGTACAAAAAAAAACATTTAGAGATGCAGAAGGAAAGGCTCTTCCCAAAATCTTCTGCAGAACATATTACTCTGTGCTACAGCAGAGTAAGTCTGTCAGGAGACTGACTACAAGTACCTTAAGTCTCCATGTTAATCAGTCCATGATTTAACTGCAGGAACATTTCTCCAAATCAAGCCAGCAGACAGTCTGTAATACCTAACCCATAATTCATCAGGCTCTTCATTTTTTAAGCCAAAACGTGTCCTTGAGCTCCCCACACAACGGGGCATGAGCCAAGGCCACAAGCTGGGCACCTACACAATCCTTTTTTATAAATATGAAGCAGAAACTCATGCAGCCTCCATACTGTGCAGAAGTTCATAAACACATAATAACTTAAATATAGAGAAAAATAATCACGAATGAGACCACAATCCAGCTTTCCAAGGAGGGTATCTATCATAGTGAAGTAAAGGCAATTGTCATGCTGACTACACTCATGGTTAATGTCTACTTCAGCAAGTGTTCACAAAGCACCTTATATCTGAAGGGAAAACGATCATCTAGAAATAGCATTATGAAATTCCAGCAGTGAATTAATTTTTTTCTTCATCCAGGATATCTGTTCTGCCTCTCTACAGGAAGAAAGTTGGATCATCTGCTAATCTAAGGGTTGTCTCATGTTTAATTGTTTTAATTTTTTTTCTGTCTTGAAGTGTTGGTGCAATTCAGATGAACAAAAGAAATTTCCAAGATCTTAAAGAAAAAAACAGGGCAGAGGTAGGGACAGGAAGAGAAAGGAATCTGCTTTTTGCAGCTGTACTCACATTGAAAAGGTGATGCAAGTTGATCCTGGCCCAATCTCAGTGGTAATGAGCCCTCGGTGGACTGTTCTCCTGAAATTACTTTTTTCACTGGATAATATTTGGGTTTGATCACATATTCCTGTGTTTGGTCATGATGAAGATTCATCATCAGTGTCTGAGATGAAAGAGGTATCACCCTGTTTTCAGAAATTTTAAAAAAAGAGAGAATGATGTAAGAATTACTAAACTGGACTTAGAAACTACTGGTAAAACATTAAAAACAAATTCATCTGTACTCCAAGTTCCCAAAATACAGTTTGGGAAACTTACTAGCTTCCAGTTAAGACCTGATTTTCCATGCATTTAGCATTCTTGTCTTGTCAGCTCAAACACATAAAGACTACAGGGATTATATCACTTTTTTACATCAGTATCGTGGACAGCTCAGAACACAGGAAGAGGAAAAAGCTCTCTTCAATCACGAGTTGAAGCTCAACTTCCGTAGCACACAGAGCTTTCCAGACTGGTCACAGAAGCAGTGGTACATTCAAACCCCTCTCCATTTATTACAAGTGTCATTTCACACCAGGTATGTTAAGTAGATCCTAAGATAAATTGACTTCCTCCCTCTGTACCCAGAAAACCTGTTTCCTGCCCCTTCTAGCCATACAGCAGAGCACTGCTCCTCTCTCCCCTTTTTCAACCTGTCTCCCATCTCATCAGGTCTGTTGCTGTTTCCCAGCTCCACATTACTTTCCCCATCCACTTTGTCTTTGCCTGCACTATTGGACGCCTCTGCCAAATGTCCCATAACCACATGGCCTCCTTTAACAGCAAAACTTTTCCCTGTCTATTAAACAAGCTGATTCCTTCAAGCTTGCTGGTTCTCACTGCCAATGCTAGTTCCTTACTCATATTGTTAGATTCCTCCCTAAGACCTCAGCTTCTCACCGCACAAGACCTTGCCAACTTTCAACAGAAATTCTCTTCTCCCCCTCTCAACATGGTTATTTAGCCACTATTAGCAGTAGGAAACATTTCTTTACTAATAAACTGGCCTTCACTCTTCCACAGTGGTACCCAACAATAAACAAACAAGGGAGCAAATCATGCAGCTATTAGCCAAATGCAACAAAACCGTGATCTGCTTTGGGCCGCTGGGTTGCAGAGTTGCACTGCCTAGCAAGTAGCAGCACACCTTCAAGTAACATACCTACTACTATCAAGTCTTCAAGAAGTTGTAGCTAGTGTAGACCATTTAGTAGAGATACACATACTCTATATCAATTACTAACTTAATAACAGTGGCTCCCACTGTCCTTTGTTTAAATGAAGGCATAGAGTGGGATGCTATAAGCCTCCCTCACTTTCTTCTCAACTGAGGATCTGTAATAAGTTTAGTCTGCACAAGTGAAAAAAAATAAGAAATTTATGGGATTTATAACAACTGTCCCTCAGAGAGTCACAGCTCTGCAGAGTAAATAACCATGCTCTGAGAAAGAGGCATGGGCCCTGGATCACGGAGGACAGCTGAGCAGCACTTCCCCACAGTGGTGAGACTGAAGAGTTTCAGCTGAGTGGAAGTCAGACCATTATTGTATTGTTCTCCAATATGTGGAGCCTGAGCCAGCTCCTATCTCCAAAGCAATGCGTGATTCCTTAGTCATGTTATTTGAGGATGCTTAGTAACTGCTGTGGCCAATGGATTTGTGGTTAGAACAGACAATGGGGTTTTGTCCTACACAGATGCTCTTGTTAACATGGACCAGTTCGAAAAAAGCACATTCATTAACAGAGAATTTCTAGGACTCTTATATACAACAGAAACATAACTTGTCAGCCTATGCCCAAGTCAATTTTTCTAATACAGTGCTTACACATTCTCATTATATTCAGAAAATGCCCTTTCCTTAGACTAAGAGAGAATACTCTACTTTGCACATTGTCTTTAGGTTTCCTACCAGCAGATCAAAGAGAGACTTCAGGGATGTTGGAGGTCAAGCTCAGAATTCAACACGATCTGACAAGAAGTATCACCAGGCAGACCTCAGCCTGCAATAAAGCTGAAGTCACTGCCTTTAGTACTACTTACATATGAATTTAATTTCTGTCAAGAGCCATTACAATGCTTCCTGCACAAGCTGTTTTCTCCTACAGATCTTGTTTGATGCCTATGTATAAAAGGACACCCACTTCTGCACCTGGATATAGGAGTGCCTATACTGAACTTTTCTCATATGATGTATAAGCAAGATATGACAACAGAGGTCAAAATAGTACAGAAAGTTTTACCACCGGAATTTATAAAAGTTGCCTCTTCCTTCTTTCTCAGGTATTGTAATTTTCTTCCTTAACTTAGCTTGCATTAAGTATTAATGTTAATTAATTATTAAGGCAGTACAAAAGTAACCTTTGTTTTGCGAGAGAGTGGTTTACTTGGCAGTACACAGGAGAGCTGTAATCCTTACTCTAGAAACTCCAGTTCTTTAAAGTTCACTTTCTCCTGATGTGCAAATTGTTAATCTTAGGTTCAACACAGCGTAAATCACCTATTCTTGTATCAAGGTGTATGCTCACAATAGTTGCATGAAACAAAAGCTAAGACTTACCTATTTTTCTTGCACACTTGAGCTGAGCTTTGGTCATCTTGGTGTATACCAAGGATCTTGAGTGCAGGTAGGCACAAAAGTACTCCAGATGTGTAGAAGTTAGCCAGTATTGTATGCTACTGCTAGTATAGATGTGAGCTAACTGTAAGCAGGATTTTGCCATCCATCTGAGCAGCCTGACTGGCCTTGCTCATGAAAAGTGCAGCTCCAGTAGGAGCAGATATGGTCAACAGTCCAAACATTTTAAATTCTCTTCTGACTGTTCTTTTGATATTCACATTCTTCACAATGACCTGCTTTTTAAATATGTTAGTTCATAATCAAAAGGATAATGAATAGCTAACTGAGATGCTCTACCTTCTACTAGAATCACGGATACTCATCTAACTACATTATGGAGTTACACGAGACCAGTCACACGCTCTATCAACAGCTTGGGTATACATGCTAAGGGAAGACTCGGAATTTTTCTTTCTAGACCAGCACTTAGGGGATCCTTCAGCACTACAGGCTTAAAAGATATGATTTCTAGTGAGGTCAGCAACACAGTGAGTGGTTTGGGGTTTTCTTCATTTATTGATCCCTGTGAAAAGAAATCTTCAGACCCAGTCCTTCTAATTGACCTCAGAGGGCAGAGGAGAGCCTAAGCCTCAGAGAGAAGGGAAGCAGTATGTCAGGACTTTTTTTTTTTAACATATATGTAAGGTATTACATTACATATTGTAATCATTACATTATTAATACAAATATAAGACATCACAAGGGAACACTTCAAGTCTAGTCTGGTAACAAGCATCAGCCCAGTCCCTACTGAGCCTTCAGAAATTGCCTTAACAGCTACAATGTATTCCCAATCCTCCAAAAAGCAGCAGTTGGTGCCAGCTTGCTGAACAACCCCAATACCAGCCCAGGATTACTACTGCTACTTCCCTTTCCTGTAGGGTGGCCTCTGCCAAGTTGCTCTGAGCAACCTGATCTAGTTACAGATGTCCCTGCTTACTGCGGGGGGATTGGACTAGATGATGTTTAGAGGTCTTTTCCAGTCCTATGCATTCTATGATTCTGTAAGATCTGGAGCTCTGCCTGAGCCCCTCATGCCTGTCCTGTCTTTACAAGGGGCCCAGGTGCTGCATCCATAGTCACGTCACCTGCACCAGAGGCCCCTAGAACGAAGCAAAAGCCAAGCCAGCCAGTATGCTCAGATTCATTTAGCTGTCCCAAGGGAAATAGTTGAGGCAGTTTAATCTCTAGTTTCCTACTGGGGTAAGCAAACACAGGCAGCGAATGGAACATTTTCATCTATTCCCCGTACTGGAATATCCAAATTAATAAATAAGTACTAGGGTAGACTGATTTCTTCACAACACTACTCAAGGTTCAAAGCCATTAGGAATAGCTGGCGTTACCCTGCTATCACAGCTCACAAGAGGATACTCAAAGTAGGTCACAGATACTCTAAACCAGGTTTTTATAATTTAGAACAAAGATAGAGAGGCCATACTCACCAACTCATGGCCACTATATTTAAGACATAGTTCTTATCTATTAATAACAACCATCACCATAACTGAAGATATTTTATTGCTTTCCAAGATTAGCATGTTGTTTACTGCACATTTGACCACCACACAACTCAGTGGAATCCCTGGGCATTGTTGCAATACAAAACATTGAAGTACTACTACTAAAGCTTCCTGTAACACTAGTTAAAAAGGAGTTTTGCACGGAACAGCCAAGACTACATAAGATTTTTGCATAACATGGGCTTATGTCACTAATTTATTTGGTAGTTTGTAGTTAGATGGTCAAAACTGATGTTAACTTAATAAACTCAGAAAAAAAAAAAAAAAACAAGTTTCCATTACTGAATTGTACACTAGGCAGAAAAATGTCTAACTGAATTTTCAACAAAAACAATACAATAAATACTAATAAGGTTACAACAGCACTGTAGAGGGAGAACAAACTTTTGCAGTTAACTATCATGCAAGAGAAACCTCTCTTGCTTGATAAAAGCAAACCAGGAATGTGATGTATCAGAGTAACTCTTGCAAGCTGAAATGAAACCAGCAACGTTTGGCATGGGAAGTACTGTCTAGACTAAATAAAACAAGCCTGACTCAGTCTGCCTTCTTCATTTTATTTACTCTAAGTCTGATGCTCCCATGCTTGGCTTCTAGCTAGCAATGCTTTAAAATTTTTTTTAAAAAAAACCTAAATCACTAACGCTATTGTTTTATACAAATCTACAAATTAATTCCTTCTTCACTACCTCCTCTCAAACTCAAAAAGAACAGTCAAAAAGGAAATGAAAATCCAGTATTTCACAAAACTATGAGATAATAAAGAAAATATGCAGGACAGTTCAAAAGGCATGAAAATAGAACTAAATACTCCCCCTCATCCCCCCATAAATTATTAAAATTCAATTGCTAGTTCAGCCTGACCTTTGCCAGCTGTTTCTTCCTTACATTGCTTCTCTGATTATTTTTTTTTAGATATACAAGAAAGTTTAACTTCCCAGCTGATGATGAACAGATGGGATTTCTTCTATGCCCTTTACATTATCATACCCAACATTAACGAAGCATGGCCTGTTTCACAATGTCCTACCAGTCATGAGATGAAAGAGGAAAGCATTTAAGCTTTTTCATTTTATCATTGCAAAAATTCTGCACAAAATTGATTTTGTGTACAAAAATGTATTTTTAATTTACGATTAAAAATCCTGTCCCTGAAATACAGTGCAAACACTGCAAAACAAGCACTGAGACCTGCCTGCTCTAGAATAACCAAGGCCGCATTAGTTTTCATGATGAACCTGCCCTGTCTTTATATCTTTGTGGTACATTTTTCCCCAGGCAAAACTTTGAGAAGATCACGGTCTGAATACAATTAATTTATTTACAAGCAATACCTTCAAAAGTTACTGATTTTTACCTTTTTTATCCCTTTAACAGCTTAAGACATTACTTACGCCACAGACAAAACTTATTTGATCATAATTAAGTTGATTTGACTTGTAACAGAAGTAATACTACGAATCTTAATAAAGATATTTAACCTTTATCAAGATAAAAAAGGGTAAACAGGGAATCAAAATCATTTATAAAGTTTCCCACAACTACTGGTGTTGCTAACTTAAAACCTAGCCCTGTGTTTGCAGACTCCCCTGCACTGGTCATTGACTGGAATCCTTTTACCAGCAGATGCTGGTGTAATAGCTGAACTAAAGCTCTTTGAAACAAATTTTCAAAAGAGGGGCAACTACGACTCCACTGAATGATTCCATCTTCCACATACAATAAACTGAACCGTATAGATTCTGAACATTATCCCAAGTTTCTAAAGAAAAGAGGTACAGTGAGTTTTCCAGACTGATAAGCAACGCTTCCTGTCCTAGATGTCAAAAAGCAGAAGGATTTAAGAAAAAAAGAAATGTATCTGTTGGTTAAATATTCAGATACAGAGCAAGAATAAGTCTGTAAATCATTCAGTCACACAACCTGATGGAAGCTACAATTCTTACAAGATATGCAAAAGCAGATAAACACTTCTTAGAATAGAGATTAATAAAGATTAAATTTCAAGAGTACTTCTCAAAAGGAATTAAATTATATAAATGGTAATTTTACTAGCGAAAAGAGGGAAAGCTTGCCTACTAGATCTTTTCGTTAGAATGAACATAGAAAATTTGTTCCACCCTGCATCCAAAGTGCCATCAAGACACAACTAATGCAAATCTAAAATAAATAAATAGTCTTCTGAGTATTAAGTCTCAACTATCCCCAAAGTAAACCAACAATTAAGGAAATAGTATGCATGGAAGAAAAGAAAATCCAACGTGAAATAAAAACAAACAATAGAGACATAAGTCTGTGGCCTTGTAGTAATAGCAACTCACAAAATTCCCTTTTCACCTTGCACCAAATGAACAACTACAAGCTACAAATTATTCCTTATCCTATGCATACCTTCACCAACACTTAACCAGTGAAGCTCTTCACAAACCCAGATCAATTATTTCAACATCTCATTTATTTTATTCAGCTTCTCAGCCATATACACACCTTCAACTTGTGAGGCATCTCTTACCAGTGAAGTTCAAGGAGACACAAAAAAAAAAAATCAAAACAAACCTAGGTGTATTGCTGACTTGTTTTTGTTCACTAGCTTTCACTGATTTTGGTTTGGTTTGGTTTTTTTCCAGGACAATATGTTTGATAATATTACTCATGTACAATACTTTGTCAGTGTCTTCTGGAAATCAGAGAGGATATAAAAATCACTAATAATTCGGCTTTTTAAAAGAGTGGCTGCTAATGTCAAAAATACTTGTATTAAAAATTTGACCTTCAGGCATTCACTATTTTGCAACAATAAATCAGGATGAAAATTCCTTAGTTAATGACAAACTCACTTAGCCAGAGCACTGAGCAAATTCAGTAAGAAATTTTTAGTAAATTAGCATATTATATCCCCTCCCATTTCATATTACATTTTTTACAGAAAAACAGCTTTTGTTTTTATAGGGCTAGTGGCATGTTACTGAATATACACTAACACCATGTAACAAAAAAAAAATTAAATTACTCCAATGAAGACATACTAACTAGTGATAATTTCTAATCTGTCCACCCATGAGACAGAGTTTGGTATTAGAAAAGTATGCTGAAATGACAATTAAAAATAGAAACAAACTCCCACAATTCATGTTATACAATAAAGGCAAATGAGCACAGCTGCAGCAAAGCAAAACCATGCATCACTAATCTACTCAAATTCTTGAGCACGTTAAACAGAACAGCAGACAAAGAACTCAGCTGGTTAACATAATTTATCTGAAATTCAAAAAAGACTATGAAGACTTATCTTACAAGAGGCTACCAAGAAACCCTAAATTATAAAATAGCGTTGCAAGCTTAGAATGGGAAAAGATATGGAATGGAACAGACATACCTTTTTCTTGGACATATGTTAATTACAGAATGTCTTCTTGGAGTCTACCAACACATACATAGTTTGGTAATAGGTCACTTCAATTAAATAAGTAACTTAAAATATACAAAATTTTTGTTACAGTAATTCAGGAAGTTCTCAAATCTAACTTGGTCTTCTAGACTAGCAAGCACATATTTACACAAACTAAATTAATTCTGAGAATAAACTTATAGCCCTATCTGAATTAAGCAGAAGTCTGACATTTAGGAGCCTAATGACTAAATAAAAGTAACTATGTCAGTAAAGAACCTAAAACCTTGGTCTACCCTTGAGATTCTAACAGATTAAGACATGAGCATGAAAAAAACAACCCCCCGCAATTAACAAGTAACTACACCAAGTTCTTGTGTAGATGCAGATGGATTAGGCACAAGTGTTTGGTCACTACAGCTTGGTATAGAATCATAAAATGGCCTAGGCTGGAAGGACCTTAGAGATCGTTTTTAATCCAGCCTCCCTGTCACCAGGGACATCGCCTCTCGACTAGATCAGGCAACACATGGGGACCGAACAGGAATTAAACCTTCAACCTTGGCGTTGTTAGCGCCACGCTCAACTCACTGAGCTAACTGGCCCCCTGATATGTCTAAGAAGTGCTTTAAAAGTATGACCTTGCTGGTAGGAGCAGAGCTTCTCAGAGGGATTCAGAAAGAAGGAATACATCATAGGTTTATAACGTGTTCATATATTAGATTTACATACAAGTGGGAAAAGGCACCAAAATAACAAGACAATTAATAGTGGCTAGACAGGAAGAGAGGAGGACTTGGAGTACCTGGGCTGTAGACAAAACTGAGCACTGATGAACATGACAGCGTGCATCGGAAGCAACCAGAACTTATCACCATGTGACTGGCGTCTATGCTGACTGGAGTCAACCAACCAAGAGACTCTAGCATCAGTCTAGTGAAGGTTTCAGGCATCCAAAATTGGATTAAAAAAATAAAACCCAAAGCACCATTGAGTGTAAAGAGCTGAGGGGAAATAACAAGAAAGGCTTTTAAAGGCACCAATACCCACAAAGCTAAAAAGAGAGTTCATGAAGTGCCTAGGCAGGGAAAAGCCAGACTCTGCTCAGTTGCTGAGAAAATTCTTTAGGGAACACATGACAACCCTTAATTCAAAATGAAATGCAATAAATTCTAGACTAAAAAGGAAATCATTTTTCTGCATACTTCATAATCAGTTTATGGAAAGAACTATCACAAGATACAATGAAGCATAATTGCTTCCAAGAATGTCAATGTAAACAGATGACGAGCATACTTCAAATTCGGTAAGATTAGAAATCCTTGAGCTTAAGGATACCAGTCTCCCTATATAGTAAACAATGTAAATTTTTATTTTCTTCTTGCAGGCACCAACAAGTGCGCAAGTCAGAGCACTTTATCCCTCTGTAATATGCACTGATTTCATATGTAAACAACTACTAGCAGATGTAGCATGATACTGACTTTGCCCAAGCGTTAGATGCAAAAAGCTCCACACACTCCTTATATGTGAATAAATTGTTTCTTCATGTGTTTGAATGGGCAAACGTTTATTGCACAATAACCATCTTAACCATATTTACCAAAAGCCTTCTAAATTTTCCTGACAAGAAGCATAGAACATAGAGTACTTTATGACAGGCAAGCCTAGAAAATGCTAGATTAAATCCAGACTCCACCTTCAGTACATGTATTTCTCTGCAGAAGCTCTTTTGATGTACTAAATGACCAGCAAGCAGCTCTGTACTGGCCAGAGGATACACTCCCTGAAACACCTCAGGTACTGCTCTTACTAAATTAAATTATGCCACAGAATTCAGCGATCCTAAAGACGGAGAGTCAGGGAAAAAAGCAAAACCAAAAAGTTTATCCTCAGCAGTCATCTAAATTCAAGCGATGTAATAACAGCACACTGCCTGCCACAGCTGGGAAGCTCGGGTGAGATGCAAGACGGAAACATAAGTACACGCTCTGCTGTACCACTAATGGTGAAAAGATAAGTGGTGGAAAGTTCTGGATGTAGAAATAACATTTGTATTAGGCCAAGGACACTTTTATCATCTAAACCTTTCTAACGTACAACAATTTTTTAGCCGAACAAGATAAACAACTCGTATGATCTATTTTTTCATACCACAGAGTTGAGAAATAAGTTTTATCCTTTGTTTTAAGTCATCACAAAAGTGATGACTTAAAAAAGAGCGCTTCCATTTGCAGGCAGAGCCAGGAAAAGGGGGGACAACAAAGCAGTAACGCTTATCAGGAGTCTGTCTTCGGGTGTCAGGAGCTTCCAAAGCCTCGTGACATACATCTACGTACAGTTTGAACATAACATCATGCAAAAACACATTTTCTATGTAATGAAGGTAGAAAATCCATGCAGGATCAAAGGACAGTAATTTCCCAAGGTTATTAGTGAATTTTAATTGTTTCTTGAAATCCATCCAGGTAATTTTTTGTTCACTGATAGTACATACATACAATGCAGTATAACTGTTCTCATCGCCATGGATTTTCAGATAAATAACATCCCGGGAAACTGTGTGTTTGTGCCTACAGGGTATACTGTCTTAAAAAGATAAAGGGAAGGTAGCTCTAATCCTGTTTTTGTCAGTTCAAGATCCCTGATGTAAAAAGGTCACTTCAGCAGATACAAAGAACCAACTAAAGCTAATGGAACTAATAAAGCATTTATTCACTGTTTTGACCTGGTAAATTCCTCTCCAGAAATAACTTCAACAAAGAACCTTGACAACAAATAAAAATCAACATGCTTGATTTATACTTCTATTACAGACACCACAAAAAATAATTAAACCCCACCCAAAACACTATTTATCAACTCATTAGCTTAGTTAATAATGGAAACCAGAAATAGCCAGTTCTTCCTACACAACTAATTGCTTTATGGCTTAACAGGAGCAGCACTTTGGAAGTATCTCTGTTGGCTTTGTGTCCCAGAATTAGAAGTACAATATATACCTTTTAACTTCAGACATTAAATGAAGAAAAAAAAATTAGTACATCAACACTAACTCTTAGCATATATATAGATCACTACAACATTTCAGAGAGCAAGTGATTCTAAAGACGGCACACAAAGAATCCAGATTTAAAACCAGGCTTTCTCCTTTACTTGCTTAGCTTAATCCTACTAAAAAAAAGACTGGTTGCTTGAAAACTTGGATGTTAAAATAATCTTTCCAAAAGCAAACCTAGATAATATAGAGACAGTAATATTTTTGCCTGAGAGAAGTTCATGATTTTCAGCAAAAATTGCAGAGCTAAAGGTGAGCATAGATTTCAACAGAATAGAGACTCACCATTCCACTACTGAGTCCAACAAATACTATAATTATAATTAATATTACAGTGATGCACTGCTGTTATTTCTAAAGTAATTAGGTAGAAGGTAAATTTATCTTGTGCACCCACTACTGAGTCCAACAAATACTATAATTATAATTAATATTACAGTGATGCACTGCTGTTATTTCTAAAATAAATTTACCTTCTACCTAATTACCTTGTGCACTGAGGTCAATGATGAAAACTAAACTCTTCAAAATGCCAATTTTACCACTGATCTTGCTTTACTAAGCAATCCCACTTCATTTCAGACACAGAGAAGTTAGCATTAAAAGGATAGATTAGGTACACATTTTTTCTCCTTTCCATTTCTGTAGCTGTAAAACAATGATCAACATCACAATCAAATAAGATGCTGCAAAGTATTTAACAGTGAAAAGTATTTAACAGTGAAAAGTTTTAAGATTGTACAGTGCTCATTATACATGTGAAAACACCGAAACAGTTAAACTGGTTTTAATAGGATCTGTTTTTCCAGACACTAGCATAAAATCTTGATTCCACTGAAGTCAACAGCAGAACTCACTTATTTCATCACTGGCCATTATTTCATCCCAGGACTTTGTTACTTGTCAAACACAGCTTTGCACCTTTGGACTTAAAACCTGTAGATGCTACATTCTGTGGTTTTTACCCTGCCAAAGTAAGGCCAAAGTAGAGATTCCTCTTGATTCCTCGTTCTATTCCCCGAACGCCACATTTGTCACCCTGGAAGGCAGTGAAATGCAAACAAACTTAAAGAACACTGTATCCCTGGCTTGAGCCTACAAGCAACACAGGAACAAAGTATGTGAAAGCGGCCTAATTCTTTACTATAAAAATAAGTCCAACTACAATTCAGCTTGCAAGAAAGCAGCTAGAAAGAAATTCTGACATACGGCTGAACCAACAATGTCTGGAAGAACTTGAATCTCCTATTCCAAACCACTTTGCCTACTTTAAAAAAAAAATAAAAAAAAATGCTGCAACCAAAAGCCCAGACTGCATTCCAGAGGTCTAGGAATAGCTTGTTTTCCTATTTGCAGTTGGTAAATTTGAAGTCTGTGAAGCATTCCTCTGGTTTTTAAGGATGTCTCCTATTTCTCCTCAAAAATTCATTTTGCTTCTTTCTCTACATGTAAAATTTTACTTTCCCTAGAACTACAAGCTTTGTTATAAGAAATATTTTTCAGAGCAAATTTTGAGAAAATGCAGTTGCTATGCATGCATTCTTTCTGATACTGTCCTAGTCCTTGGGTTTGCTTCACACGTTTTGGTGCAATATATTACACATACATTCTAAGTCGCTGAAGTTCATGTCTTACAGGTTTGTGTTATACCCAGGTATCACAGTAAACCACATCTCACAGCATTTCACTTTCCCGCCCCCATTGCAAAAAGGATTTCTTTTAAACATAAGCTGAATACTGTCATTCCAACAAGTCTAAACTATATAAAGGACAGGTTGTAAGGTGTTTGAAATTACATCCTTCAGGCTCAATTTAGAAACTTCTCCTCGTATCCTTTTGATTTGCGTGCTTTGTTACTGAAGCGTCTGCTAGAGCTCTTTTTCATTCCTTATTAATGACTTCAAAGAAAAACATGCTTGAACTCCTAAATATATTAAACTAATTTAAATTATCAGCCAGTGACTGTTCAGCAAACAAGCAAAACCACACTGTACTTCTGAAAATATACTATTTAGTGAACTACACAAACAGAAAAATAAACACATTAAAGAATATAATCAATATATATGAATTTCTTAAAATTGCTAAAGCACCACAGTAAAATAGAAACATAAACACAAATTTTAAAAAAAACGCTCCCAAAAGTACCTAACTTGTTGAATTTTTGGTTTGGAAAAAGGTTTTCATAGCATGTCATTTATGTTTTTTATTTCCAGGGGGAGGGGGGAACACTGTGTGGTGCATAAAAGGAGAAAAGCAAACATTCATGCATCTTCCACGATGAAACAATTTGGATATGCAATTCAAATCTACAAACTCATCAGTTTATGGTATCATTTTAACTAGCACGTGGCATAACTATATTTCGTAACTTAATGAAAAACCTATAAGTACAGCATTTCCCTCTACAATAATGAGTTCTATTACAGAATTTTTGAAAATTAAAACAAGATGCCAATTTTTTTAAAGATTATACACAGAACTGAAAAAACATCCTTAATGTAGCTATATTTTGGGCTGTAAAAAAAAAAGACAAAATTTTTCTGTTACTGACACTGGTATCTTAATTATAAATCAAAATTTGGATTTTCAAATCAGATGACTGACAGCAATAACTTACTGCCAAAACCAACACAAAACTGGATCTTCACAATATTTGCAGAGGCTACATACTGTGTCCAGTTTTGGTCACCACAGTACAAGGAGGACATCGAGGTGCTGGAGCGGGTTGCAGAGAAGGGCAACAAAGCTGGTGAAAGGGCTGGAAAACATGCCCTATGAAGAGCGGCTGAGGGAACTGGGTTTGTTTAGTCTAGGGAAGAGGAGACCAAGAGGAGACCTTATTGCCCTCTACAACTACCTAAAAGGAGGTTGTAGTGAGGCTGGTGTTGGTCTCTTCTCTCAAATTAGTAATAATAGGACAAGGGGGAATGGCCTCAAGTTGTGCCAGGGGAGGTTTAGATTCGATATTAGGAATAAATTCTTCACTGAGAGGGTAGTTAGGCACTGGAACAGGCTGCCCAGGGAGGTGGTTGGAGTCGCCATCCCTGGAGGTGTTTAAAGAACGAATAGACACGGCGCTTGAGGATATGGTGTAGTGGTTAGGGAAATGCTGGGAAAAAGGTGGGACTTGATGACCCTGGAGGTCCTTTCCAACCATAATGATTCTGTGATTCTGTGATCAAACCAACCACACATACATACTCAAACACATACATCTTGCACATAAAATCCACTGAGATAATTTGTCATGGTAGGAATTACAAGCAAAATAACTCAGTATCCTCTCAGGATCACCGATAAAAGCCTGTATTTTGAAAACACCCCATTTTGTGCTGGTTTGTGAATTACACATCCTCAGCAGCCTGGCAGAATTTGTTCCACTGAACTTTCGGAAACTGGCATTCCT
>NW_009714352.1:8230-33396 GCF_000703405.1 Apaloderma vittatum | reverse complement strand
GAGGCTCCTATTCAGCCCCACATCCAAAGAGCCTGTAGAAACTCTGCAGTCCTCGTTGATACATGAAAGCCGCCTCTACCTTAGTAAAGCACGAAGAATTTCAGAAAGCTGTGGACAGTGCTGTGAAACCGACACTACACATTTGCAGGTCACTTTGTTACCATGAATCATGACAACGCTGAGCACATTCTTCCTGTTCCAGCACTTAAACCTTCCTGTAATTGCCTAGTATTTCTTAAAACTTTTTGAGTCCTTTGGCAGGACTCACTGCTCAGTGCTATTTTTAGAAACTCCAGCAAATACTGTAGTTACCTACAATTATACATCCCTTCATGCTGAAAAGGCAGAGCTGTTTGGAACCCCTGGGCTTAACACACTGCTTCTGAACAAAGAGTGGAAGCTGGAGTAGTCACTACTCACCTCCAGTTCTTTAAAAGCTGCTTTGGACTTAGCTTGTTCAAATGCCTTTGCCCTCTCTTGTGAGGTCCCAGTTTACAGGCCCACCTGATCACGTACCATGTAAGCATAGGACAAACACCATAAGCTCCACTGTGCAAACCCCCAGACACCAGGTTTGAGGGATGGAGGCACCCTTTCAGCTGACTAGAGGATCCCAGCAGTGCTGCCAACTCTCCCTGGTACTCATCAGCCAGGCAGCCTGCCGTCTCCACATCATCGGTTCCTGTTCTTCTATGGGAAATGGCTGAATTATCCATAGATCCATCCAGATCTCCAGCCTGCCTCCCAGGGGAGATATCTCCAGTTGGACTGCTGTTACACTTTGCTCGCTTTCTGTATCAAATAGCAATGCGGAGATAGCACAAGCATCCTATGCACAGAGACGGCTTGCCCAAGTACCCCTGCTCAGAGTAATGGTAGGTGACTCTATCGATACCACCAGTAGGCAGATAACGATCCTCTGCTGCCAATAGTACTTCACAACTGAACAAATATTGGGGTGAGGTGTGGTTTGGGTGTGCAGAGGTGAGACAAGTTCAGGCGAGAAAAATAACAAAAGAAAAAAGCCCCCACACATGAGCCACTATCTGCCTACGTTGCTGGCCCCAGGATGGTCACAACCAGAACTTACTGGCAGGCCTTTAGAATCCTTACAGCTGCCTGCTTCTTAGTTTATAAGGAGCTTTTTCTTTTAAACAGACTTCTACAAACACAGAGACAGAAACCACTATAGGAGCTTGTTTTCATAATTAAAAATTTCATTACATCAAAATCGTGTCTCCTGTGAATTATTGTTGTTAAAGAACAGCTTTTTTTCCTACTTCAGCTTAACTCTTGATGCAGCATAAACACTTAAAACTTACCCATGTATCTTCCTTAACACAACTGAATACAAAAACCCACAAGCACCTGAAAAAGCATCCAATTTCAGAAGTACAGGGCATGCAGTGCTTTATTATGATTTGGGAAATAACACACAATGATAAAAAGAACAATATTTTAAAACATACTAAAGTGGAAAATCTGAGCTGCACTTGCAGCCTTAACTATTTTCCCCATCTGCTCATCACTTGAGCTCCTATGAACAACCATACAAAACTTTTTGTATGTGACTGACACAGAACAGCACGCAAACTGCAATAATTTCATTTTACCAAATTCTAAATAAATTTAGAAAACAATTACAATAGTGTACAGCAACTACAATTAGTTTAAACTATACAGGATAAGGGGGTTTTGTTTGTTTGTTTTTTCCCCATAACATAGGAGAGATGGGAGGAGGAGAAGCAAAAAAGTCAGGACCTGACACTTGAATTTTGTAAGACACATACAATTCTCTGTAAGAAGTTTGAGAATTAAAATGATATATTTTCAGAAGACAATCACTGTAATTCATAGCTTAACCAAATCTAAAACTGAGTTACATAACCACAGTAAAAATCAGCTAAGGCTCCTCCTCATAGCACATCTTTAAGGGAACAGCTGAAAAAGTACTTCAGAAGGCTTTTGCCAAACACACTAAGACTCTAAAAGTAAGTCTCTCCTAGTAAGCACTATCAAGTTAAGACATTAAAGATTTTAAACACACATGCATACTGTTTTCTATACGGTTAGTAAAGTTTTCAACTTATTTTCAATTACTCTAACTGCATTATACTCTGTACCAGAAGCACACTGCATCAGAATAGCAACAATTTCCAGTACGGGTCACTGGTATTTTAGATCTTCGTGAATATTATCAAAGGACACAAACTTAGTAAAGACACACCAAGTTCACTAAGTCAAGCAATTTGACAACTATTACGCATAGAGCTTATAATCCACCCCTCTCAGCATCACAAAAGGAACTGTGACTTTGAACTGTACTTGTAGGAAGGAAAACATTTAACAAGCCTTCCCACGGAATTTTCTATCTACAACAGTACAGTCACCACAGACTGAACAAAAAGAGATGTGTGGCAACCGCCAGCTATTATTGCCTCTTCGGTTTCATTCTTCTATGCTGGAGGAATCTTCCCCCTCTCTCCCGCCACCCACCTCCTTTCTTTTCATAAAGGGAAAATAACAGACTATTCAAGGATTTTTTTAAATGTAAAAGTAAAAGGGCAATGTTTAACCTTTTGTGTTAGAGATGCATTGTCTACAGAGTAATCTAACAAACTGCAAGTTATGCCTACTAAGCTCTGCACGTCTAAGCCCAGGTACACAACTCTGCAGCATTCAGGACGTGGTTTGTAACATATGCTGAGAAGAATCTATTGGCATAAAAGACTAAAGCCAAACTTGGCACCCTTGGTCTTGTTTCAGGAAGGAAACTTTCTTCTGCCAGACTTGAAAAGGAGCAGGTTTTAACATTTCCAGCTTGGAAGAGGGGGAAAAGAAAAAAAGATTCTATTTACGATCACATAACTTTAAAAAAAAAACAAAACACAAAGCAGTTTTATGTTTTTAAACTCTAACATATCTTAATGAGGATGAATATTTTACCCATTTAAAGAAAATTAAATTAATTAAAAATGCTGTAGAGTGCCTATGAAGCATGTCATTTCCAAAAAGGGAACACAGCCAATGAAAGCAAGGAATGTTCATTTTAAATTGAGAATCATCTGCTAGTTTCCATAGCTACTTTTTAAACAATTGTAAGCTCTATCATTTCTTAGAACAACCTTGTTTACTATGAATAACTTTAAAAATGGCTTTTCTTGGAAAAACCCAATTGAAAGCATTTACAGAAAAGTATAATTAAGGTTTAAAACAACAGCCATTGTTTTTAGAAGATGAATACGTAGTATTAAAATGCAAACAAGCAGCAGACAATACATTTACTTTTTTCTACATTATTACTGATAACAGTGTAAGCCTTAGATACATCAACCAGGATTCCAATATTGCCACCTGAAACACTTGAAAAACACAAAGCAAGGCAGAAATTACAGTGCAAGGATCATACAGGCCAAATATACAATGCAAGAAGAAGGAATGAAAGAAGAGGAGCTTCAAGCCAGGAACAGACTTCCCAAAGTGAAAAATCTGTTCACTACATCTCCCCCCGGGTAATTTCTATAAATAATTTGTTTCATTTTCAACAATGACAATGCAATGCAAGTGTCAATTAAGCAGAGAGCAGCTATAATGTCTCATCCTGGTACAAGTAAACTATGCATCGTGTAGAAAAAAGCAGCAGCACTTCATGCTACATGGCAACACTCGGTAACATGACAAGACCCTGCTAACCTGTATGGAGCAGCCCAGACGATGTGTAAGTTAAAGGGATTCCAGGGCTCAGTCTACATTTACCAGGCCCTGCTAGATCTTATCCTTGGCACTCATTACAGAAGCTATATAGTGTTTACACAGTTGCACTGTTTCACTTCATATTTCACCAGAGTCCAGTAGGCTGAAGATTAACCCCTATGACAACTCCAAAAGACGCTTTGCCATAAAGCATGCAAACACTGCAGGAAAAACTACATTTGTAGCAGCAAGCCTAGCACTTTCACTTGGTTGAAGGACTCCACATGCGAGCACAGTTAAAAGCACTAATATCACAGCACACAAGAAACGGCAGCGTCCACACAAAACAGTTCTCCGAAGATATGTTGAAGTAAGTGTCAGGAAGACTATGAAAAAAGCATCCATGTCCTCTTCCTCAAAGATCCTCATCATCCCAAGCAACCAGAAGTAAAACCCACTCCCTTGTCAAAACATGGTGTCCTGGCTGCAGAAATAGGAGTTATGCAGAACATGTGTCTCCCTTATCCAAGAAAAACCTGAAAAAGGGGTGAAACGTCATCCCTTCAAACAGACTAGCTAGTACAGAAAGGACTATGCCATCACCTGAGTTATCTCCTTACCAGGAGCAGTGCACACAGAATTAGCAGTTTCCCTCTACTCTTTCAATAACAGTAGAATTTGACAACAAATTGGAGGAAAGGGGAAACAACAAAAAAAATTTACTGAATTTATACACCTCTTTTTCCTTTTATAATCTCATTCTCTTCATAATCATCTGAATTCCCATTAGAAACATTCTAAGTGTACGGCTGTGGGTTACATCTCTTTCTAATCTTACTTCCATAAACACATCAAAAGACAATCAAATTTAGGAATTCATTGGATTTCTAAATACTCCAATACAAAAAAAAATAGAGAGAAAGACGTAGCCCTCCAGGATGCAACAGAAGGAAAACACTTCAGGATGTGAAACATTCTCTGCCATGAAAAGCCACTGGAATAGTGAAAGGGGAGATGAGGGGGAGCTGGCTTCTTTTTAAGGATCTGCATGTGTGCAACAGCTGGAATTCCCAAACAGGCATTATATAATAACAACAAAAGCTGTTTGAAACAGTGAGGAGGCACAGCTGGGACTGTGGTGACCAGCAGTTGTCCTTCACTTCAGAGCTTCAAGCATCTAGTGCAGGAAGCAAGAAACATGCCACAGCTTTCGCACCAGTAAATAAATACATATTTCTGCTTCACCACAATTATTAATTTGATAATTAGTTTATCAATTCTAAAACCATACTTGTCCACCACGCAGAAACCAGAATCCATATTAAAGGAGTAATTTAAATCAGAGTATTCATCAATATTACAGAATTTACATCTGATTGCGACCTTTCCCAGAAGCGTATGCTGGCTATAAAATGCAAAAGGTCTAAAGAAAGAGCTCTCCCAGTATAAAACCCATACAAAAGTAAGTCTAACTCCAAAATTTGCTCCCCAAAATTATCACATTCCAAAAGTACTTTAATAAGTAAAGCTAAAAGAAATCTAGACTTAGACACTGCTGTCCAGAGGTGATCACTGAAGATGATTACCCAAGTATTAACTTTGCTTCAGGGTGATCTAGGAGTGTGGTTCAGAAAGTAGTCAAGCAGCATCTTTCAGGAGGTGTGGGGGTGGCATGTGGAATCACAGTGAGACTTTTTTTAAAAAAAAAAAAAGTAAATGTACTAAGATTGTAAATTTTCTAACTATGAAGCTAATGTAAGGACAGGAGTACTGCCTACAGTCCAGAAGTTTAGATCTTGGTTGACTGTTTCCTGTCCCAGGACTTCAAATTAGACCAGTTCTTAAGAACTTACCATTCTTTGTGCCATAAAAATATTTTGGAAACATGTATATTGTAGAGGCATTTACTTTTACTGTATTATCATGACAGTCTTAAACTAAGAGGGACACAAGAAAAATGTTTCTGATGAAGGTAGTGACACACTGGAACAGGTTTGCCCATGGATGTCCCATCCCTGTAAGAGTTCAAGGTCAGGTTGGCCGGGGTTTCGAGCAAACTGATGTAGTGAAAGAGTGAAAGATGTCAATGCCCATGGTAGGGAGGTTGAACTAGACTGTCTTTAAAGTTCCCTTCCAACCCAAACTATTCTGTTTGAAACGACAGCACATTTGTCTAACACTCTAAAACCTGACATTTTTTGATAATGGTTTGCACAAAGAAGGTGCCAGAGAGGTCAGTGGTTTCAGTTGACTCACAGAATATGGTATAAACACAGGAGACTTAAGAGTTGTGAGAAACTGGAACAGAGAAAGCTCTATGGAATACCCAACTCCATTGAAAGCTTGAACATAACTAGGTTGATGACACTTTCAAATATCATATAATTTTTGAATTGGATACTCAGAAAGAAAATATACAGCTGTAATTTCAATGTAAAGTAGAAGAAACACTAAGATAGTGACAGCTACCATATCACTGAAGCTATGAAGACAGGAAACAATAGTAATAGGAAATTTCAATTACCCCCAAACAAGAGCACAACAGTAAAGTAAAATTCCTAGAAATTAACACCTTTGTAAATTAGCTCCTCAGGAATGAAGAATAAAGTCCTTTTTTTTTTTGTTTAATAACTTGCATAGAAGATCCAAGTCAAATATAACTACTGAAGATATACTGCAGGAGTGAGCAAAACTGGGAGTTAACATCCTTGAACGGGGAAAAAAGGTCAAAAGATTCACTACAGCAGTTCATAGTTTCACAACAGAATGGACACAAATTGAAAATGGTCCAAAAAGAATTAGTAACCTGAAAAACTGTCACAACACATTAGCAATGTATTAAAGGAACACATAGGGAAGATCTCAATGAATTCTTCCCATCTGTGTTCAGTGAACGAGCTTAAACAGGTTCCTATGCCTTTCTCTATGAGGGATTCTCAGGATCAGTTACAAACGGAAGGACAGAGAAGGTCATAGAAAAGTTAGTCAATGTCAGATAATTCTCACCCAAAACTAAAAAGTTAAGCAAGATTCTATCTGTCTACTATGTAGTACTCTGTGCACAACAGAACCCAAAAGAGAAGAGTATAACAACTTTCATCAAAAAAAAAAATAGATGGGGATTAACTTGCGTTCCCATTCATGTGGAACACGTTTTTGGTACAGCTGGTTACAACCCATGCAGAGCACCTAGAGAGGTGAATCAAACACAGTGAGCTCTTGGACACTGTCAAAATCTTGACTGAGCTGTTTTATCTCTCACTGTAATGAAGGTTGTCTGTGTTGGCTTTCTAACATAGCTGAGTCAGGGCTGAATGACAGGGCAGGGGAGTGAAGGACTTGCCTACACACATTTGGTTGATTCTTCCATCACACTAAATATGTGATCAGTAGAGGGAATTGTACAATAGTATAGCCAGGCAATTTCCCTGATACTACTCCAACACTGTCCACCCTTTTCTTGCACCGAAGCTTTACTCAGGCAAGTGCTGTTACATCACTACATAAAACCATAAGCCAACTGGCTGTTGCCATCACACAGATTAGTTTCCTCCTCCTGTCTGGAAGAAGCTCTGTCTGGCTTGAGATCCTGGTTGGCTCCCTACGATTTAAATCTCTGTATCAAAAAGAGACTCTATTTCTGAGAATTCTTTTCTTGTCAAAGATACTACTGAAATCACTGAATATCCTGTAATGCCTGTTTGTGAGATCTTCACTCACTAGATGACAGCTCAAGTGTGAATAAAACTAATGTTCATGCAAAGGTGAAAGCATCAATAATCCAAAGCGCAGGACAATGCTGCTGAATCTCTTCTATGTCTTGCATGGTGCTACAGTGGTGACACTTAATATTTTCAATATCCTTTCCAAGATATCTCCGCTTTTCCAGCAGACAGAAGTCAATATATCACTGCAACTTCACTGTATATGCACAGTACTTGAGCTAGATAGCATCTGGCCATGTCAAGTCTATCAAAAAGTCTCTGCTGAACTCTCAACATAAGTAAACTGGATACTTGCAGCCCCAGGGATTTCAACTAAAACTAGGGTAGTAAAAATCACAAATGTTCACATCCAAAATGTCTTACGAACAAGTCATAACAGAATGGGCTTTGTTCACCAAAACACCAAAGGCTTTACTCAAGACAGTTTGTCATAACAGTCTGCCCACTTCTCATACCATTATAACTAACAACAGGATCTATCAAAGGACTAGCCTCTTTTGTCACAAATTTATATTTTTCTTCCTTTCACACCACACTTAAGTAAGGTCATGGTCTTTAGACCCAGGGCCGCTACAACCCAATCAACAGCAAGAACACTCAGTGCAACTAAGGTAACAAAAAATTATCTGTTAGGTTATGGACTAGCACTGAAATGTGCAGCAATATTGTTCAAAAAGGACACCACGACTAAGACTGATAGCACTGTCATCCAAAGAAAAAATCATCTCCATGCTCTCTGCCAACACAAATGATCCCAGTCCTGAGGGAGAGCAGTCATTTCAATTAAACAGTCACTCCAGCTCCTACAGCCCAATGACTACATTCCCCTAGAATGATGAATGGAGGTGTTCTTGAGGGCTGACTCAGTGCCTGGCAGCACAAAGAGATGAGTAACTACCTTTAAACCAGTGTTTGTTCTAGCACACATACACCAATAGCACTGCCAACGACTAGAGAAGTGAGAATAGCTGCAGTATCAGAATCTCAAAGCACTGGTCTCAACTTACTAATAGTTGATGCCAAAGATCCTTTGTGTATGCCCAGTGCTGCTGCAACAATTAACTATGTCCTCAACTGACAACTCAGAACCACATTTTTAGTCCCAAAACGCTTTTGACCATCAGGAACAGTGTGAGGACACAAAGCCTCAGCAATGAAAACAAAGTCATATGCAGTCTCTATTTACATGAGAACTCTGTGCAGAAGCCATAGTATAAAAAAAAAAAAAGTCCATTACTGTTTTAGAATTTCTAGGACAACATAATTAAACAACTAACTATACTAATATGCTTAAGTTTAGGATAAAGAAGATCCAATACAGGTGATGCTCCTCAGAATAATTGTTATAAATTGACATAGTGAGATTTTTTTTTTTAATCCAGAACAAACTTTAAAAAAAAAACCAAAATACTTCAATAGCAAAGCAAGCACTCTCACTCACTCAAAGGAAACTCAATGCAGAATTAACTTGGCTAACTAGTTAGAACGTGTTCTGGAGAACAGCTGTGAGGAACTGCACAAGAAGAGAGATACCGTGCCCCTATGTCCTCAGTAGTGCCCCTGTGTCCTCGGT
Organism: Apaloderma vittatum; assembly: GCF_000703405.1. Lineage (NCBI taxonomy): Eukaryota > Metazoa > Chordata > Aves > Trogoniformes > Trogonidae > Apaloderma > Apaloderma vittatum. The sequence continues at coordinate 24,405 of NW_009714352.1, read as the reverse complement.
ACCAATACAGAGCTGGCTGCTAATTCATCAGATGTCAGGCGATGGGCTCTAGGCAAGAAGTCTGAGCAGAGGAGGTAAATTAACAGTCACCTACAACAGAAAGTACCTAAGGACAAGCACTCAAGAACTGCCCTCTCTCCACACCCTGAGTCTTAGCTATGCAATTTGCTGCTGTTTTACTGTCCCCATGTCTGACCTCGCACATCAGTAGAGCAGTCTGGGTCTGGGAGGAGAGCTATACCAGGCTCCCAGTTCACGGGCAGAATGAGCAGTAGGGCAGGAACAGATGGGCCAGGACACAACACATCAGGACAAAGGCAAAATATATTTTGTTATTTTTTTCCTTTTCAGATATTAGTTATAGAGCTAGAAGTGTAAAGCCCCATTCTGGGAAAACGTTCTGTTTAAAGTGAGTGTTGTGCCCACTCCCACCCAGCTTTACTGTGCTCCGCAACAGAAGTTGAACAGAAGGATCCCAAACAATTTGGGATTGACTGTGACTGCAACTCATTTGTTTCTAACTTGTGTTCTACTCATCTACCTACTGAAGCCATAAGAGAAAACAAGAGAGCTCACATGTATTGATTTGTGTCCATTTGTCATTTGAAGATGAGAGGCTTCACTTCAGCATTCAGTAGAAAACCAGTTATACACAATGAACAAAATGGATAGTTAAAAAAAATAAAATTGCTGCCAACAAATGACATATTCCAGTGAATTCAAATCACCCTTTTCAAAATTATGGCATTCTGCAACATGAAAATAAAGCTTAACTAGAATGAAAAGCAAAGCTTGCCACCTACTGCCCAATGACATAATAGTATGTACTAGTATTGTCTGTCTCCTTTTAACAGACTATCCTGCCTTTGAAACTAATTTCCCTGGCATAGAGCATATGGAATTGCCTTTTTAATAAAACAGAAAACACGAAGCCAATGGGTGGAACATCCAAAAGCAGTCTTTTCCTTTAAATGAATTTTAAACTTAAGATCCCTGACAAGTTCAAGACATCATTTCTCATGGCATCCAAACTAATAAAGAATTCCTTTTAATATCCTCTAGTGGTGCTACAGGCTTTAATAAAGTCTGCTATTAGCTACATGGTAAGTTTTCCATATAGAGAGTATTTAAAATTTACAATAAATAAAGCCTATCAGAAATTTTTTTCCTCCATACACATGCCTGGAGGAGATAATTTTAAAGCTAAAGATTGCATTAGTAAGAAAACAGGGCTGTAATGAAGGCTGGTTTATTGCAAATACTGCCTTTGTCCTGAAAATTCCATGTCTTCACAGTAGAAATGATGCTTCTTTTTGTTTTCAAGCACAGAGAAATTCTCTTCAATAATTACAATATTTCAGTAAGCTATTAGTCTGGAGGTACGTATCTTCCTAACGAACCCCATACAAAGAGTCTCTTCTGAATAACAGAAGGTTCTTTGCTTCAAGTAGGACATTGCTTAACTCAAAGGCAAGTAGTTCAACTGCCTACATAACTTCTGAGCATACTAGCAGACTTAACTTCACATACACCAGTCTATGCTAGACACTTCAAATTAACCAACAGTCCACATGCTGGTCCTCCAACACCTCCCTCTAAGGCCCTATGAGCTAATTCAGGGAAAATTGCAGAAGAGGGAAATCAACAGCAGTTTACTGCAGAGTCCCTCTGATAATCTACTGGCTGGTTATAAAGTCTTAACTTGAACAATAACATCAGGAGATCCCACTTTCTCTAACTGCCTAATGTTCTTCACCATTCACACCCATCCAGTCATACAAAAAAAAAAAATTTAAAGTCTCTCATCAGATACTGCTGAACAGTAACCCCCAAACCTCAACATAAAAGACGATGTGAGTCATAAACCTCTTGGTAGCAGTTACATTAGCAACTGATTACACATTGTGTAAAACAACAGTGTTGCATTCCTGGGAGGAATTTATCAAAGTAAAAGAATACATGTCATATGTAACCTTTCTGGAGCTGAAGTAAAGTAGAAACTGCTTCTCAGTAGGAAAAAGTCTGCTTATCAGTGAAGGATTCAGACTCTAGCACTAAGAAAATAAGTTTACTAGAGATGAAGTATATGTCTCTCCCTAAATCATGAGCAGAAGAGGCTATTCACAGATGAGAAATCAATGAGGCATTTGTAATCAATCAGACAGGCCCAACCCTGAAAATACATCTGCCTTTGCCTAAGGTTGGCCCACATCATTCTCTGAATGAAGATTCAACTAGAAGCATCTAGTTATCTGCTACACCAGCAAAATGCTAAGAGATTAATTAAGTAAATCCCCTGAAGAGGGATTCTTTGTGCCTTTCTTATCCACTTAATATGGTTATTAAAAATGAATTCTCAATACAGCCTGGAAGTGTTAAGAAAACACCAAAAGTTATACTAATACCCAAGACATACAAATCAGCTAATAGCTGCAGCAAACTTTATTTTAAAGGAATGAAGATCAAATACTAAGCAAGACTGCTCATATAAAGACCAAAACCAGACGCATCTACAAAACAGTAAGCCTCTTGAAGTTCAATATACCTAAAACAGAGGAAAGCGTCACTGGTTCAGTGATCATTTGATCATTACAGCATTAAAGAAAAACATCTAAGTTCTTCTAAAGACAGACAACAGTTCATTATTTCTTTACCCAAAATCAGTAATAAAGCCCATCTTCACTTTGCTTTTCTTTCTTTGGAAATTAAAGGTAGGGATGTATTTTAACAACAGATATTCGTTTTCCAGATCAACCTACTGAAATCTATTCCCACAGCTCTAAAGAGTGGCAAACGAAAATAACATGAAGAAATTCCCATTAGCTTATTGACCATACATGCTCAAAAGGAAATTACAACTTGCCATGTTGTCTTTATTTCAGCGAGACCCTACAATCTGCAGTCTTCCACAGTAGTTTAGTTAAAAGAACAAACTTTAATCTGAGCAGATTACTTTTAACCTTTTATGTTAAAAGTCACAGCACAGTTGTTTTGGTATCACAAACATTTGCTAACAGAGCAACCTTTTAAAAAATAAATGTTCTGAATGGTTAGAAAGACTTTCTGCCACATGACACCAGCATTATGTTAAATCAAATTTTACCAAGTACTCCTTTCCTAAAACTGAATCACCCTGTCATGCTATCTGTGAAAAGCTGTGCTCTTTCAGTCCCCAGCAAGCCACAAGAAAGAAAGATCTTCTGATGCTTTCCCAGCATCTCCTGAAATAGTTCCCTGATAATAAATGGCACAAATTTCAGCAGCAGTAGAATTTAAAAAAAAAAACAAAATAAAAAAAACCTCCACAACCAATCACACACTCCCAAACACACACCTGGAAAAGCCACACTGCAATGGAACTTCCAATTTGGAAGACAGGAACAAATGACAACGAACACTCCTCATTAAAGCCCTCCTGCACCTTCCCAGGCAAACACTGAATGGCCAGGCACAAAGGTTTTTTTAAGCTAGAAAAAAAAAATACTGCGGTCTAGAATGACAGCTTACAGCCCTTTTTCCAGATAAGCTGAAAACATCACTAAAGTTTTATAACTAACTCACTTTTCTGAAAAGCAGCACCTCAAAAGCAAAGGTAATGATTTCTACACAGATGGCATATGCCTAAATTGTTACATCTCTATTTTGCTATTAGCATACATTGTCATGAATATATTCCAGTACGTTGCAAAACAAGAAATAACTTGATGACAAGTTAATTGAAAAATTGACTTGACCTTGTGGTGCATGTTCAGTTTGCTGGAATTGTGGGAGGGAAGGCTACATTCACACTCTCAAAAGGAACGTGCCTTACAGGGCAATATGGATAACCAACCTGCATAAATGCTTTTCAAGGCAGTTAAGAAGAAATCAGTAACCTGTCCAGCAGGTCTAGGGGGGTTCCCATCCCCCTCTACTCTGCCCTGGTGAGACCACACCTGAGACACCGTGTCCAGTTTTGGGCTCCCCGATTCAAGAGAGACAGGGAAATACTGGAAAGAGTCCGACAGAGAGCTACGAGGATGATTAAGGGACTTGAACAACTCTCCTATGAAGAGAGACAGAGAACTGGGGCTATATAGCCTTGAAAGGAGATGGCTGAGAGGGGACCTTATTAATGTATACAAATATGTGAAGGGTGGGTGTCAAGGGCAAGGAGACAACCTCGTCTCAGTGGTGCCCAGTAACAGAACAAGAAATAATGGGTTTAAGTTAGAACATAGGAAGTTCCACCTCAACATGAGGAGAAACTTCTTTACTGTGAGGGTGACAGAGCACTGGCATAGGCTGCCCAGGGAGGTTGTGGAGTCTCCTTCTCTGGAGACTTTCAAAACTCGCCTGGACGCGCTCTTGTGTGGCCTCCCCTAGGGGACCCTGCTCTGGCAGGGGGGTTGGACTAGATGATCTCTAGAGGTCCCTTCCAATCCCCAACACTTTATGATTCTAATAGGGTATATACTCTGGTTCCTTGCAGCAGGTCTCTTATTAAAAGCACTGTGCAAATGCACCTCAGAATCCAGCCCAAATAGCTCACTATGGAAATGTAACTTTGTCGATTCTCCAAGGAGCCACTCTGCATATTGAACCTGCAACAAGCACGCCATGAGCTCATTATGTGTTAGAAGCTTATATTGAAGGGATACCACCACCAACATAACACTGCAGACAGACTGCCAGGTTTCCACCTTTCCAACATAAATCACTGAGCTCAAGAACTGCTGGAAAAATCTCACCTCTGACCACTGGAGTTAAATTTTGAAGCCTGAGAAGCAGCAACATCCCAGTGCTGCAAAGCCCATCATGCTGATACAAGCACCCAGGATTTAAACATTCTTTTCTTAAAATAAATCAAACATTTCTAGAGAGCAGAACTTAAAGCCATGATTTACAGACAACAGCTCTGAAACCCAAGGTAACGGTCTATAGTTGTACCTTAACAATGTAGTCACAGCTCACTCAATGACTTGTTCAGACCTCTCTATACATTCAATATCCTTAAGTATGCACTTAAGTGTATCAACCCTGAGCATACAATACATGCGTGTGCCCAAGAACACAGATTAAACTCCAAGTAGTACTGAAAACAGGAAAAAAAAAAGATTTAACAACATTAACAAGGAATAGTTTGCGTTAAATTAAAATTATTAATTTTCTAAGATATCACTGGAATTATAGTTCAGTTGCTTCCAGCTCCCTCATTTAGCCCAAGAGATAGTCTCTCCTCCTGAAGAAAGAAGGCAGTGAGTGTATCACACCACTCACTGGCTTTGAAAGGAAAGTGTATCTGCCAATGGAGAACGAAAACAGCTGAACTACAACTTTCAGAAGTTAAGAAGTCATCACAGACTCTGTAGTTTTAGCTTGACAATTCCAATTTGGAGGAACTGTTGTTATATCACAGGCCTGGGAGATTTTGACAGGCTGGAAAAATAAGCTCACAATGTTCAAAGGAAAATGCTAAATCCTCTATCTGAGATACATCAACACAGTGCAATGGTGCAGGCTTGGTGCTGAAAGGGCTGCAAAGCAGCCCTGCAAAGAGCCATCTGGGGGTCCTGGTGGACAAGCTGAACATGAGTCAGCAGCATGCCCCCGTGTGAAGAACGCCACCGTGTATTGCGCATAGCCAAGCGAGTGAAGGGAGTGATTACTCCCCTCATCTGGCACTTGTAAGACCGCATCTCAAGTGCTGTGCCCAGTTGTGGTCTCCACCGATCAACAAAGATGCTGACACAGTGGAGTAAGTCCAGCAGAGGATCACCAAGGCTGCCAGGGACTGGAGTGTGTAGCATATGGAGAGAGATTCAGGAAAGTGAGTCTGTTCAGCCCTAAGAAAAAGCAGCTCAAGGAGATGATGCTGCAATCTACAACTGTCTCTATACAGAGAAAACTGAGTCCGAAGACTGAGGCAGGCTTCTTGGGAGACATATAGGAAAAAGACAAAGGGTAACAACCCATGTGTAACAACAGATATTTCAACTATATAAGGAGAGTCTTTTTTTCCCTGAGAGCAGTCAAATACTGCAACAGGATCCCAGAGATATTGTGAGATCTCCAATCTTGCAGCCTTGAATATGTTAAAACTCAACTGCACAAAGCACTAAGTAATCCCTTACAGGTAATCCTGCTTTAAACAGCAGATTGTCTCTACTTCCAACCTAGTTTTGATAAATTTGTAAAACAAACACTACCCCAAAAGCCTTGGTTTCCTTAAAAAAAATATATATTTATAAAATAATAAATTCAAAGTCTTTTTGGACAGAAGTCCAATATTCTGCCAAGGGATTTCAAAATATAATTTTAAACAGACCTCACAATTAAATTTAAGTGCAGGGCTCTTCTAACTAAAAAATAGCAGTTTCACTCATTCCATGCATCTTTAGCACAAAAATCTATCATAATGGTGATAAAAATGGACATCCTCCAAGAATATACTCTCACACTAGCTATTAACTTTCAAGAAACACTTCTCTAATATTCTTTTAGAATATCAGCTGGTCAGTCATCACAACCTTAGAACCACCTGTTCTAAAAAAATAAATTACAAAGATACAAAAAAGAACTAGTCCACAAGACAGGAAATAGCTAAAAGAGCACTGTCTTATATTTTGCAATAAACTTCAGCCAAGTTTGTACAACACAGTCAATCTTCATAGATTATTTTACATATATATGTAAATTTACAAGTATAGATTAACTAATTATAGATTATTGTAAAATTACAGTTATAGATTATACAAAGAATATATACCATTTTCAGTTACAACTGTCTACACTGCTGATTTCACTAGGGTCTCAACAGCATGCCCAACTCCTCTCAGTCTTTTTTTTTTTAGTATTTTTTTTCAATCCAAGTTCACATAATCTCATATCAATTAGTTAAAAATTAAGGAAATACTGGAAAAAAATACTACCTCCTTGAACATAAAGAAAAACAGTTTTAAGACAGAGGTTGACACATTCACTAAAATTAGTAGCTGACAGCACAGGACTAGACCCAGTGATCCAGGAACACAGGTCTGGAGGGAATCTCTTACAAAACATTTCTAGGTGCATCAGACACACCACTAAGTCCAAATCTGTCACCTGAAGTCTGCGCCTCAGCCTCTCCTTCGATGAGCTTTACCCAACACAAAGGCAAGCTTTCAAATTTTATCAACAACTGCCTCCAAGAGGCTGAAGGAGCAACACTGTGACACTTCAGTGGATTGCTGAGCTCCAGCTGGCTGATGCTCTAACTCCTTCTGGTGACCAGTTTCAAGGGAACTTTCTAGTACGGTTCTGGAAAAACAAAAGGGTTAAAAACACCACACAGACCACACTCTTCTGCACCCACAGCTGACAAATGCAGAAAATCAAGCTGCCAGAGCTATACTGTTGCCAGCAAGTGAGAGAACGAGATGTGAAATGGACACCCAGAGTTACTGGAGAGCTCTCACAGGAATTCAAGACCACAAAGCACATCTGTTACTGAGATCAGAATTCCCAACAGGTTCCAATAAGAAGCAGACTTTTAAGACATCACTTGTTTTCAATTACAGCCATCTACATCTTCTGCTAACATTCTTCTGAGATGAGACATTGTACCTGATAGTATCCATCTTCAGCCTAGGGCTATGACAGACCTTGCTAGTGCTAAGTGCCTGTGTTCTAAATCCAGGATATTCCAGGAAATTAATCTCTCTCCAGGTTTCCTTCTGTTCAGCACCATATTCATAAAAAAAAAAAGAAAAAAGAAAACATGTCTGGGAAGAAATAAATGAATTCCCTGCTTCCATAAATATCATCACGACTGTGATCTTAACAAAACATGAAAGAAGATATCTCGATGACTGAAGCTGGAAAAGTTGCACTCCTACACAAAAGAGAAACAAAATGATAGGATGACAAAACAGAAGCACTTCAGGGACAAGCCTCCTCTAGGAGCTTATTCTGGTGTTCCACGTTGGGTTCTGCCCTGACTCTCACCAGACCTTGACAGCTCTGCATAGCAGCAAGTGTCTAGATCAGCATACCAATCCCACTGGCAATGGATGATTCCACTCCCATCATAGCCTTTCCTATATTTCTAGGAGTGGGAACACGAAAAAAAGCCATTCCAAAAACATCTAGGCAGCCTCACACAACACAGAAGATCACACGACATTCAACAAGGAACTGAAAAAGAAACTAGCCCGTTTGGTCTGTGCCAGTGGTAGAGACCTGACCTCAGAAAGATCTTTCAGCCCTGTAAATTCTCCAATATACAGGAGAAGTACTGCTATCACTCATTTCAACAGTTGTATTTAAGCATCTACCTTCTGTTGCTATGCTTCATACAACTGCTTTATAGTTTGTGAAACGGCTTGTTTCCTCTCAATCTTCCATTCCTATGTCTGTCTCCCGCCAAGACTGTAGGCTCCAAAGAGAGTTTTCCATTTTTCCCACTCTATTATTAAGCTGACTGAAACAGATGTGATCTCAAAGATGAACAGTTCTGTTTACCTGAAAAGGTCTCTTTACGTCTAGGAGAAAATCCCTAGGCTGAGAAGGGTCACATGAACAACAAAGCCCACGTGGGTTAACACTGCTTATGGAATGCAGGGGCACTTTAGAGAGCAGATAGCAAATGACAAGTTTTTATTAGTCTGAAATTGTTTCCTCTAAATCTGGGATGCTGCCTCCTGCAAGCAGGAAGAGATATTTTTGTGAAGCATGATATGCTGTAGGTACCCTCTATGATGTTCATTTTGAGCATCATAGCCTGGCAACTATCAAAGTAGCATAGAAGAGTATCAGTTTATCATCTTTTCAATTTTCTTTTCCTCATTTCTTCTTGTGAAGTATATTTTACTACCCAATTTGGATAACTGGCCTTTATCACAACAGGAAGAATTCCTTGAGAATGCTTGTGTGTGTAGGGAGGGAGAAAGAGAGAGAGACAGAGTACACCCCACAGGACTCAGTACCAATAAGACAGGAATTGTCTGGCCTCTTTGTGCAGATTTGCTGTACTGTACTTTGTGGGACTAAGCAGAGAAACCAGGTGCTGAGGATTAGCAGTCCTGCTGGTTTGGATGGGAAAGAGCAGAAAAAAATCCTGCTGATTTTAGTGGTAATTTCCCATCATATTAAGCACTTTGATAACCCTTGCTTCACTGACAGGAATGAAACTGTGTGCAGAGTACTATAAAATATTAAAGTTGGGCAGCAGTTTCTTTGTCCTTCAAGACTATGGATGTATTTGTTTCTAAAGACTACCCTGCCCTTCCTTATTACACAAGACATGTACAAACCTGGTTTTGGTTGTGCCTCCACAGAGTTAGATGAACTAGGACACCAGGAAAAGGAAATGAAAGAGTTTAGGAGAAAAACACCTGATAAAGAGGTTAGCAGACAATGAAACACCATTGGCAGTGCTCAGGGATCTCTATTCTCAGACACAGCTTTGGGGAGGGCTGGCAGGTATATACTTTCTTGTTAGGAGCATATAACTACTCAGGTGCAGACTTCTATGATCACACACCACCCTTCCAGGTTAACTTGTATAACTTTGGATACAGGAAAACACAGTTTATTTCCCAGTCTTGAATATCTTGCTCTGGAGGGTAGAAGCAAGGTGAACTGTACCCTGCTTACAGCTATCCAAAAGCAACACCTGTTCCAGGATGGAAGACTTTTTGTCACTGACTTCACCTGAAACTGGAAGGACAGTAGTTGCTGCAGACACCTAAAACTGTCCACAGTCAACTTGACTGCCACCCTCCTGTGCATCTCCCACCTCCCACATCAAATGCAGCCCTAAAACAAGTTACGGTCAAACACATTAATAAAAACATTACAGTTAGAGAAAGTTCAGACTCACCTGAAGTATTTAAATTAATGAAAGTAACATCAAAGTCTGGCTAAGTCTGAAAAGGCAGGGAAAAAATTCTCCAAGAAGAAAGGTGTCTCCTTGCTACCTACAACAGGCAGATACAACCCTGAACCTCGAATGGAGCTAAGCAGAAGTATCTATTGTAGTAAAGCTGTACACATTTATTTCAAAAAAATAAAATGTCATGTAACTGGAAAAAAGAAACCAGAACACAGCATAAGCACCAAATCTTACTCTCCTCAGTTATGCAGGGTGTTGAAATGCCATTCCAGACTCCATTCTAGGCTAAATTCAAAAAGTCACTAGTGTACATTAGAACTAACTCCACTGCAATTAGTACAGCATTGTCATTCCAAGGAAAATAAAGTTGACTGATATTATGCGATATTCTGTTCAGGTGAGGAGATCTGGCTCATAAGTAATGGAAGTTAAAATCTGTTCAAGTCCGTCAGTTAAAATAAAAATCCCTTAAATAAAATCTGTGAAAGTTTCTAAGTACGACTACTTGAAAACACTCGCAAGGAACACTGTTCTATAGATCTAACATACTGAACTCCTTTGAATGGAAAGAAAACACTTACTGTGGTTGCATTTGCTGAGGTAACCCAACAGGAGGCTTCTGCTTGATGGTGAATGCCATCTGAGTCATAGGGCCAACCTTCGGCGGGACCTGCACCTTCTGAGAGAAGGTCTGCTGGGCAGCCTGCTGGGGTATGGGCCACGGGGGAACAACAGGGCTCCGGCCTCCAGTGGCAGATGTGTCTTGCACGACTGTATCCTCACAGGAATTACCTTTTGTTCCCGGTTTACACACACAAAGCTGAGGCCGTAGGCACATCCCTCCATTTTGGCACGGCGGTGCACAGTTAGCTAAGAAAAGACATTTTAAAAAGTACCTGTGAAACGAAGTATGAAGGAAAATGCAAACCCCTCCCCAAAATAAAAAAAAAGGCATTAAACGCTAATGTTAATTGGAGTTGGAGAGAGCGACATTGCTAAGCCCCAGAAAAGATAACAAGTGAGTATAGCTTGTACTGCTTTCATACAAAAGGCATGCACATCATTCAAACAACTTTGAAAAGTAAATGCTTATGAGATAAAAAATAGGAAATGCACAAGTTAAATCCAGAAATATAACATTATTTCAAATCTTCCTGTTAGCAGCCTTTTATGTTCTCCTTCCCAGCATCCTCCCTCCCCATACTTAAGCAACAAAACTGCATCCCCAACATGCCCCAACAAAACGACATTATGCAGATTATAGAATTTTACTACTTATCCAGGATTGGATTGATTCTATTACTATTTAAATCACAGGCCATCCAAAGGTATCCAGAAGGAATCCTTACAGTCACATTTTATATGACCAAAACAATGCGGAGAAGCATGAAGTGATTCAGCCCTTCCATCAATAAAGCTCAAATGAAATACCTCCAATATCACAACCGTAACAGCATAAAAATAGGAGATGCAGCAACTGCTGCTACAAAAACATAGCTATGCTTAGGAAGTGCATTCTTTGAAGAAACACACAGGTCCTTGTGATTAGGCTGAACTAGCTTCTCTGCGTTCTTTGTACGACCACTGAAAAGGGCTCAGATTCCTCAAAAGACAACTCACTTTCCATACCAGCCTTTAGACAGGGTTAATTATACTGTTTGTGTTGCTCTATCCACTGACTATAGAGGGAGTCTGTATAATCACTCTAGACTCAATACCCAGCTTGTAGACCTAGTTAGTGCAGGATCAGTTTCATTCCACATGAGCAAGAAACTTTAAGAAGCAAAACCCATCAAGAAAATGGAAAAAAAAAGCAGCAGCTGCTGATCAGATGTATAGGTAACAATGCAAAGGTACACCTAATCTGAGGATTTATTTTGGATGTTTAAACTTACAAATGTTATTTCATTTAGAGAATATTAAAACAACACAAAGATGGCAAAACAACTTAATTCTCTTATCTAGAGGATAAAAATTAACCGTAAAACACAATTCTAACTAAAATAGCTATCAAAATAATTTCATTAGTACCATTAGAGGTGGCATACAATGAAGCATTTATAAGTACAACCACTGAGTTACTTGGCTCCTCCACAATAAGCATACTTTTCATATAGTTAAATATCTTTTAATATTGACAAAATGATACATCAGATCATGAAGGCCTCTTCCAGATTCTATAGAGTCTACAGGTTTTACTAAAATAGCTAAGATATCTTCAACTGTAACACGTGATTCCACACCATATTCAAGTATACCAAACTGCAGAATTTTTCACTTTTTATCAAGTCAGTCCACAGTCCTTGTCCAAATAAATTGGAGAACCTGGCACTTTAATCAAGTTTTAATACATACATTTGTAAATAAAAATAAAACCACAAGCATACACATGAAATAACTTATTAGGATGTGACTGTGTTAATTTGGAGGACTAAGATGTCAACTGCTAATACTATCTGGTACAGATGCATCATCTACACCACCTAACATGACACCAGAACTGTCCTACAATTTTTACCTTGGACTTTTGCTCAGGCTTCTTCTCACATACACTTCTCCCTTCCACACTTTGTTCAGTAACATATCTCCTTTTCAACACTACTTAGTCGAGCTAGCTTAACTGCATAATATGCACCTCCTGGCAACAAAAAGTAATTAATCATTTGATTACTTATATTTCTGTTTGGTTTTGAGACGATAGTTTGTCTTTGCTGGAAGACTGAAGACCATTTTCACTATAAATTTGAAGGGATTTACAACAAGCATATGTTGTAATATACAAGCCAACTCTTCTCCGTGCCTTGCTTTTAAGGCTTAGATTTTGCGGCAAGCAGTAAAAATGCACTTACATGCACAACTGATATGAATTTTATCTTTGGAAAATACATTCAGGAGCCTTAAATTCTAATTAAGTTTCTCTGACTTTAGAGGGACTCTAAAAACAAAACAGTGACCCCATCATCTGGGTCATCTGTAGAAAATGTGCAAAGATCAGAGAGAAAATTTGTACATAGTCAGAAGTGGTTTAGAAAAATATCACATAAAAATTTCTGGAAAAACAGTAAATCAGGATTTGCAAAAGTCATATTTTTACAACATAAAAAACCATTCATACTGAACATATATTTCTGGAGATTTATGGACATGCATCTATATTAACCTGCAGGCTTCTTAACAAGTTATTTAAAAAACAAAAACTCATAAGCTCATAAGACCACTCCCAAAGTCAATATAACAAAATATCCACTCTGTTAGGACATTGATTACTGTGCATCTCCTAACTCTCAGAAGTGAAATAATTTATACACACACAACTGTCAACCCTGAGAAAACCACAACTCTTCTTTCCTGCAGTTAAGAACCAAAGCTGTGCTTCAGAACCCTAAGACAACTTAAGTTCCCACTTATCAAAGTGAACCTAATAAGGCTGCAGTGAATTTAAAACTACGAAGCTGAAAACAGAACTAGTTTTGAAAATACTTTATCTTTTTTACCTAAACAGATTTGAAGACTCTTACACTTCACTGACAGCAATGTAAACCCTGAAAGTTTTCCGCTTTGCATACACACAAAGCACACGAAGCTCTGCGGGAAGAAGCACATTTCTCTGGCCTTATAACAACAACAAAAGAAGCATCAGCAGATTCAGCAACTAATTTGTAAAAGACCTAGTTTGTCTAAAATCGTGTGAACAGTTACAGCAGGTTAAAAACCTTACCCTTTAGATCTCCACAGAAACATACCCTTTGACTGAAGTTCTACACTGATGTTATGTAATAGAAGATCACAAAACAGGATTAAAGATCACATTTTAAGGAAAGAAATTGAACATTTTAATTGATGTAATAGAGCAGTTCTAAAAGTTTCGGGACAGCTGCCATGGACCAAAGTATGACCTAATTGTTTTGTTTGAAGACAACAATAATGGCACATCTAACCAAAACCACCATCATTTTCTATAAAGCTAAGCTTCCAAAAACTGGAGCCTGGAAGTATTAGGTTTAAAACTGAAAAGTAGGCCAACATACTCCTGTTAAAGGCAACAGGTATATTCAAATCAAAATGGAGTTTGGCAAAGATTCACATACTAAGACTTGGCTTAGTGGGTCAGATAGAAGATCCCCTTGGAACAGTTCCCTCTCTCCATTACCAAGGTGGATGTGTGAGGACAGGGCAAGAAGCAGTGAAAGTATGTACCCCTCCAGCCTTTGAGAATTAGAGGCTCAGCAATTCCCTGAGCAAGCGAGATGATTTTGTTTTTAATAACCCTCAATAGATTGTTCTGCTTTGTGAACCTCTTACTTTCAGCATGCAAAACTTGCTGTGCCAAGGAAATTGGCGACGTTGGAAAGCCAGGCATAGACAGCAAAACCAACTTCCCCTGACTTTCCATAAGTGTGGAGAATGAATGTGGAGTTCCTCTGTGTTCATTTTTGTGTTTAAGACCATGTACTCTCTATCTATCTAAAAAAAAAAAAAAAAAGCCACATTAGCTTTGGAACTCCCTACATCATAAAGCTGAAAGCATCTTCTGTGGCTGCATCCCAATATAATCATATTTTTATGCATCTTTGCCTAATAAACTACTGTTCACCATCATTATAGATGGAATGTTGCATTAGAGGGACACATATCAAGCTTAGTATGTTTGCATTTACAACATTCTTTCAGAAAAGTAAGTATAAAATAACAACATTACCATTAGGCTTAAACACAGCCCTTCCAACACACCTGTATGTTGGTTAAAGAGTATATAAATATTTACAGGAGTAAGACCTAAAAGAAAAAGGTTTATAACACTTTTAAAATATGTAAATATTTAAAACTTCTACATATACAGAACATGTGTGTTTTAATACATACTAAATTTAGTGTAATTTATTAAATCAGTAAGCATAAAATATACATCAAATAAGTTTAGATAAAGCTTTCTTTTTCTGACCTTTTGGAAGAATCAAAACACAGATTCAACTACCTTCACTTGTCACAAAAACACTTTTATAATAAATTCCTGGTAATTCCTGTATTAAGATCATTAGGATCCAATTCCAATGCTACTCACTTTGATTTTACATTGATTCAAAAATACTTTCTTCAAGCAGTAACATCTCAATTACAAGTTTATTTCCTTGCGTCTCTAAATCATGTGGAGAATTGAAATTCACAAAAATGTACTTCCAGCGATACAATTAAAAAATATCAATGTCCCAAAAGCTTCTGCGCCCAAGTTTCTAATCTTTTAGCCTCAGCTCCATCTTTAAGCATCTCCTTTATCAAGGAACTGCTGTTAGTTAGTACTTAAATATCCACAAAAGTTCTCAATATCATTCCTGAATTTCTAAAACTTTGATACTGGGATCACACTACAATAGGGTTGTAAGTTGTATTATTTCTAGTGAGCCCATTCACTAGATTTCTCCATTCCGTTTCCACATAAGGTTTAACATGCCTTCCCCCCTCCCTCAGCCACATGTAGGCAAGCATCAGTTTAAGCAGAATGCACTTTCCTTTACATGTAATATAGGAATACTGTTAACAGCATTGGAAATACTGTCTTATTTTGTTAATTCAAGATTTCTATTCCTTCAGCACATGAGAAAACCAAATCAAAGCTCATCTTGCTTGAGTGTGCATCCTAAACAAAAGTTGTGATACAAAGGCACCTTTAACTCCTGCTGTGTTGAAAGACAGCGTGATGACCCCCCATTGATTCCAAAAGAAAAGCTGTGAAGCACTTTCTCTCAAGAGTGATGAGCTACGAGTTCTGAAAGGAAAGAGGAATAATCCTGTTCCCCTCAGAAAAAAAATCTGAATCCTGGAGAAGAGCAAACTTTATTAGAGTTTCCGGTTCTCCGAATTGCCCTGTTGATTCATTCACCGCTTACTTATACACTTCTACTCTGGATACCATTTTAAGTCTTTTCAGTCATTATGAGGACTGAGGATGCAACACTGGAGACTAGAAACCCAAAAGCAAACTGAAGAAACATTCAGTGCTCCCCCCATTTAATGCTTTTCTGGGGAACTACATCTCTGAGTATCCCTTTCCAGATGGTTTTCAAAAGTTGAATTTTACCAGAAACATATCCATCAATTTCACACATTCCCTGAGGACAGGGGAGAGAGGAATTTGTCACCAAGGGTGAGACACAACCATGTTGTAAGACCATTCTATGAGAAAAAGTTGAAATTACTTACATAGCCAGAAGAAATGGCATTAACTGCAGAAAACCTATGACCTCTATACTACTAATGGAGGAAGTATTACAACCATCTGTGTCTTCCTACACAGGAATTTTGTTTTTATCATAACTATATAGTC
>NW_009714352.1:985-8199 GCF_000703405.1 Apaloderma vittatum | reverse complement strand
TTTCCCTAAATATACTTCAAATAAAAGCATGTGTCATTGTTGGAATTCTTCTCTAGTTCACTTCAAAAATCTGATGCATTCTCACGCTGGCTTTGGCATACCTATTTCTTTTAAAACAAACAAACAAAAATCATGTCGTTTCTTTCCTAATCTAATGACAACATAATGTACTTATTCAGATTTTCCATGTATCTTTATGGTGTTATCTCTAAATGCTAAGATTCATCAGAATTTAATAGCAGTTACACTCAAATACTTCAAAAGCTTAACTGCAGCAATCAGTCATAAGAATGTAACATGCCATTTGATACTTGGTATTTACATTTACGTTGGTTTTACTGGAATTAATATAGTCTAAATACTTAAATGAGACTGCACAATCTGGGAGGTATTTTAAAGTATGTAACGATATGAGATCATAGTGATACATTTTCTAACAGCAGGAACATCTGACACACTATAGACTCTTCTGTCATTTCAGTATCAAAAAAAGACCACTCCCAACAGGGTGGACTAAGCCAAGGAAACTAGAAGATTCACATGTTACACACTGTTCTTGCTTGCTGGAGTGGTTAACACTCCAGTCTGCAATCCTTTCAATTCTCTTAACCTTTCTCATTACAGTGCTTACTCATTTTGTTAAAAAAATACTTTATAAGAAATTCAAAGGAAACTGAACAAACCAAGAGAAACTCAATAAAGAGAAAATTTTTAATTGGATGCAGGATTCAGACAACTGAAGTGTTACAGAAAAGAAACACCCAAAAAAGAACTATTAATCATAATAGAGTAATTAAAATGCTAAAAACAATGAAGATTTTCCTAAATCCAAACAACTCTTATTGAGAGTTCACCATTTATTTGAGATTCTCTGAAAATCCAGGCCATCTAGAGATAAAAAAAAAAATAAAAATTATTTGAAATATGAAAAAACCAAATCTTGCCACAGGACACAGAAGAATCCCTCTTTATCAGAAAGCAGCTCTCCAGAACTCTAGGTTTATGCAGGGATTACTATCTGCATTTCATAAAAAAGAACATGGCTGAGTGGAACTATTTTTAGCTCTGTATTTAAATGAACATCTTGTCTTACTAACATGTAAAAACCTTGTTCTCCATCTGCATGCAGTCAGAAATGCAGAGACACATTTAAGCTTTGCTTTCTTTCTGTAGTCAATGGAGAGGATCTGTTTTCTAGGAATAAATGAAGCTACACAAGTCAAGTACCAGCACTTTTAAAGGCAGAACAAAAAAAAAAAAACAAACACATTAAAGCAAAAGCCTCAAAGCCAATCCAGCATCAGTCCGTGTTAGCTGCAGAACACAGACTCACATGACACCCTGAGCCATCCATAATCTTGTAACGCCCAGTACTGCAGTATTTGAACAACGAGCCAGCTGAGGGAAGCATGAGTCCCTCTTCATCCACCCTCTACTAATTCCATGGCTTGATCCAAGCTTGCTTTAAGACAGCATCAGGTGGCACAAGCAGCCCTTCGTGTAAGAGGATGCAAAGAAGGGAATCATTAGAGGTGCTGAGACAAACTTTGAGGCCTCACCGAGTACAGAACCCCAACCCTCCCTACAGCCCTGCTTCCCCAGAGGCTCTGAGGCTCACTGATCCCACACGCACAAACACTTTGCCCTGCTCTCGCTTTCCTGGACAGGGAGGCAGGGGATCCCTGTGTCCAGCTCTTCTCCATGCTCAGGAAGAGCAGCCATACAGAGAGGTGTAAGACTAGTATTGTAAGTAACAAAAAACCATGTCACTGTCAACGCGTCATTTTGTTCCTGCATACAGGCAGAGCCTGAACACTTGCACAACTACTGCATGAACCAGAGCTCCCCTCAACACCTACACAGGTTTCTACACCATTTCCAAGTTACACATTGAAAACCTGAAAGGAGGGGAGGAAAAAAAAAAAGGAAAAAAAACCCCACCGCTTTCTGGATTTCTTCTGATACTTTATTAACAGAGAAAGTGTTCAGGACTTTCTATGCATTGTAGATTTACTACATGTCCTGCATCTTTTGTTAACACGAACAGCTGCAATAAGCTCTATGCATTCACCATCCGTTACCTGCTTCAGTCCAGGGACACAACATCCTGAGAAGTTTGTTTTACAGTTGTTCTTTTGTTTTGTTTTAAATCTACACACAGAGGCAGTATGTGTATGAAAGAAAGACTACGTATTATTGTAACCTTACTTGGTTCCAGTAAGGTCCCAAATGGCTCACTAAGAAAAGGTTTTACCTCATGCTAACAGTGCTCTTAGGTTTCCTCACTGAAATGCGGCAGCAGCACAGGCATGGCCATGTCCGTATGACAGGGAGGAGCTAACTAACAGCTCCCCGTTTTTTCCACAGCTCTTACTGCCTCCTCTCAAAGGAGAGAGGCTGGCTGCTGTCAATGGCCAGGACACAGACACTGCGTTCAAAGTCTGCATTACCGCTTTAGCTCGAGTCAGGATTCTCTCTTGAAGTGTATCTTACCAATCGCACTCCCCACGGTTTGGTTCATGTTGTGGGGCCATCTTAAGGTAGGTACACAGTATTTCTTTTAGATAAGGAGGAAAAAAAAAAAAATATTACAAGCTATAAAAAACTAAACCCAAAAAGGTGACGCTCCAAGAATGCACCTAATGTATTTCAGCCTCACATTAGCATTCACTTCACCAAACCAGACTACATCTAGTCCAAAATAAAACACTAAACCCTGAAACACAGATACCACATGCCTCAGGTCACTAAAATCAAATGCTTTAGTCTCTAGATGTGCTCGCATTAGTCCACGCTGCTTGCTTATGCAGACAAAAGGCTACAAGAATGCAGATTCTCTCATTCACCCTCTTCCCAAGGACAGCAGGCAAAAAGGAAAGCCGCATACAGCTACCACCGAGGGCTAACAACAGCTTTCCCACCACAAAAGCCAATCTATTCCTTGTATATGAAATTCAACAGTTTTATTTACATATGTTTATTTATATATGTACCAGGCACAGAAAAAGCAAAACCAAGCTACTCCAGTAATGACTTTCAGTTTCTCAATTTTGAGGTGTTTAAAAACAACATCAAAAATTAGATTAAAAAGGACTGATGTATAGGTGAGTTACAGGAGGTCAAACTCGTTATGTCTCTTAAATTGAGACATTTAATTCTGATTTAGACATAATTTGAGGGAGATTGATACTGCTTTTACTGAGATGATGATCTTAAAATGAGAAGAAACAACATTTGAGGAGTATGTTATAGTTAGGCTTTGAATACACAATGTAAATAAACAAAACTTTGTAAAACCCAAAGGCACAAAACCAATTGAGCACAAGCCTCAGGAACCATTTATGACCAGAAAACCTCCATGAAGCACAGGTGCAAACATTTTTAGTACTCAGTTCCAACGACGAGAAGTATAGCTCTCCTGGATACCACCATTTCTAAGAGCTGAACTAAGATGGGAAAAGAGCAGATTCTGAGCAACCACTATTAAAATATTTAGTGGTACAGAGTTTTACATCTAAACTGGGGGACCCATGTATGCTTCCAAGTTTCCAGGTCTGATTCTAATCCTATAAGAACAAGACCTAAGCATGCAACCCTTACCTCACCTTAATCCAAAAAATTTGGGAGGACAAACTAGAAGCAACCAAGGGTGTGTTCCATCCAAGCCTCAGACAAGTGGGTGTCTAGAATGACTGGTCACATTGTGAAATGCCCTTGTTCTGAAGGAGACAAACCTGCACCAAGCTAACTTAGCAACAGCAAGAAGTATAGCTCTGGAGGTTTAGGTAACAGAGAGCAATACACAAGGAGAGGTCACACAGATTCAGGAACTGAATGAAGAAGACCCTTCCTCTGGGCAACTATTAGCACAACTTTCTAGTCTCCTGTAGCAGGAGCACTCTGTTGTATATTTTCTTACTCTGAAAAATACATGAATTGTTGTTTATCTATAACACAGTTATTTAATGTTGAATCAGGAAGCCTTTCAAAAGGGAATTAGCAAGCTAATCTTTTAACATGCAAAAAAGACAACAAACTGTTCGTCTTATTTTCTGCTGATCTTTCCAAGGTGCCTGAGCACAAGGCAGACAGGAAAGAACTTCATGACCAAACTCAAAGAATCCAATCCAGTTCCAACTCCAAAATCCTCACTTTATGCCCATGTGTGGGATTCACACACACACACACACACACACAAAAAACATCTTCAGCTCACACACGCAATATCCTTTTTCTCTTAATTGACAATGATAGCTTACATGGGTTCTACACCTATACAGACACTAATTCCTCTCCCTACATGAAATTTACCCTAAACACAATTCTGCAAAATCCACTTTCTCCTGTTTTTTCCCCCATGAGTCTTTCTCAAGCTTCTGCAATAACGAGCTCATGCTTCAGCATTTCATTAACAGCCAACTTTCTCCTTCCCACTAGCATTAGTTAATTCTCTTTGTTATGTTAAAGCTAAAATTCCTCCAGGCAACGCTTTTTTAAAACATCCAGTTTACACTGAGAACACTCACAAACAACTGATATTAATACTCCAGACAAAACATATTATACATTTTAGAAGGAGTCTACTATTACAATAAGGTGGTTCTTTTAATTTCATAGGTGTTTCAAGATATCAGATCCTGCATACAATAAGTAATTTCTTTCTTGACTTCCCAACATGAAAAACAGCTCCTTGATAATCCTTATGAAAAAGAAAATAAAAACAAAACAAACAAAAGAGCACATTTCGTAGGAAGTAACATTAACTAACAGAAATTTAGTAGCAAGCAACAAAGGAGGACACAACTGGCTTCAACAGGATAAACGTGGAGCTGAGTGGCAGGAATTCCTAATTTCCATCTTAGGCCTTCCAGTCAGTTGCTATAACTTGTCCAAGGCCGCATTTAACCTATGGTTCAATTTCCATAAATTAAATAAATAACAAAACCCCCACACTCTAGGTTCTACTTGCCTTACAGCCATGTTATATAGCTAATTAATGTTTGTATAAGGCTCCAGTAATGCAACAAGTACTAACAAAACATGGTATCTCCAGCCTTGGTGGTATCTTATTATTGCACTTACACAGATTACAGCCTATGATAACTATGACTGGAAGACAATCTTTGTCATAAACCCATTCACGTGCTTATAACTTTCCAAAGTGTTTATTGCTGTGGTTGAATTTTTCCCACCTTTGTCTTTACCTAAAGGTGCATGTTCTGAACCCTTCACAAAGGTCAGTTTTGATGGCTACATGTCATTCTCCCAACGTAAAGCAATTCTGAATACTTTTAACACTAAGCTTTACGATTCCATCTTTTTAATTAGAATGATGAAACTCTTCATAAACAAAGTCAAACGAAGAGTCTGAGAAAGAAAAGTTCTTAAGGAAAAAAAACTTTACAATATAAAACAAGTATTGGGCACAGACGGGGAAACCTATATGCCTAAAATCACATAAGGTAGACAAGTAGTTAATAGGAAAAGAGAAGCTCACATTCACACAGTGAGACTTCCAGGAGAACATGACTACTGTGAATGCAACACGCAATTCAGCTTCCAACTAAAAATTAAAAAAAATACTTGAAAAGTCCACTTGCCTCCTCCATACAGATGCCACCCGCTGACCTGCACAGACACTTCAAATAACTCCCCATGGCTGCTACTGAGGGAAATACAATGCAGCTGCCAGTGCTCCCAGCTAGATTGCCACTCGCCTGGCGTGGAAGTCACTCAATGGAACAGCAACCTCAGCCATAGCCCCACACGTGAGAAAGCAGGGCTAGCAAACATCATCATGCAAGAGAAAGGGATGGGGGAGATTAACATAGCCTGGGCTGCAAGACCAACCTCTTCCCTTCGACCTCTTTCCATGTGTTGCAGGCAGGCTTATTCACACAGGTGCAGCAGAGTAGAAACAAGTGGTGCTTGTTCCAGCCTAGGATTACACCTGAGCTAATAAGCCTCGCTGATCAGAGCTGGCTCTCGACACTGGCTCTGGAAGCATGATGCAGACAAACAGAAGTTGGCTCTGCAAAGAGCCAGTATAGGTCTGGGCTTTATTAGCTCAGGCTTTGCACCACAGAAAACAATATAAACCAGCCCTAGAGGCCAAATAGCTTATTAAAATGATGCTGAGCCTGAGCTAATAAACCCTGACAGATCCAAACTGACTCGACATGAAATCAGCTCAGGTGTGTCTGCATCTGTGGTACAATTAATCCACAATTGCAGAACAACTGAGAGACCAGTGTCTGTACCTAAAAATCACTTGGTTTTCAGGAGACAAAGGGGTTAACTTTTGTTCAGCTATAGGGTTTCTGTTCTTCTGAAAGGAACATCAGGAGGTTCAAGAAAAGGAGCTATCTGGCTTTTATGACTGTGAGACTAATCTTCCACAGCTAAATCAAGTCAATGCTATCTCAGGGTTTGCCTAAGTTACAAAACAGACAACTTCAGTACATTTAGTGCTTCCCTTGGCTTGCCAAGAGAGGAGTAAACCTGAGACAATCCAAGCCAAGCGTATTATACCACTGCTAGGAGGTATCAAAGTAGCATCAACAGGCAGCAAAAATATTTGATGTGAAGGAGATCCCAATATCAGAGACACAAAATGAACAAGGTCAAGGAGAAAATCCTCCCTATCTTTAACTCTTTCTTTGCTACTCCATTACTCCTATAACTACATGAATGAAGCAAGTAATTCATAGATTAAATGAGATTCTACATAGCTATCCCATAAAAATCTAATTACTTAACTTAGTCCTTAATGAAGATCATAAAAACAAAAGGAATTTAAAAAAAAGACCAAAAAAGAGAAAACAGGTGAATGATGACAGGCAAAGGCAAAAAAGATAAAACTTAAGAACAGAAAGCAAAGAAAACTATATAATTTATGAACAGAAGTTAAAAACAATGAAGTTATCTGGAAATAAAAGTTACTAGAAGAGAAGGAGCCACAGAAAAGGAAGTTGTCTGACTTTTCTTCAAAAGAGTGAAAATAAAATTGGTTGACAACTGCATTGCAGCTGAAACAGTTTTTTACTTTATCTCCTGAAATTAAGAGGTTCCAGTTTGATTAGTCTTTCAGCTAAAGATTTTTATTAAGCTCTGCAATTAGCCTCAAAATACCATTTCAAACACTGCAAGCTCAAGAAAGTCATTCTAGTACTTGTAACATGCATTATGTAAAAAAGGTGACTAACCTAACACAG
>NW_009714352.1:690-931 GCF_000703405.1 Apaloderma vittatum | reverse complement strand
TAAATGTATGTCTAAGTTGGCCAAGAAAATTCTAAAGTTTTGTCTTTAACAGTCTACTACAATAAAATCTTCGCTCCTTAGCAACAGCTCCATGCAGGTCAAAGGTATTTGACCTTACTGAGGATTACAAATGTGATTGCTCCCTATTGTGAAAAATCCCACAAGGGTACAAAAGCCACTATTAAAAAAAAACCAAAAAAACAAAAAAACAAACCACAACCCTGAGTTTGCATCTTGAAAG
>NW_009714352.1:0-653 GCF_000703405.1 Apaloderma vittatum | reverse complement strand
TGAACTAAAGCAATATTCCAAGATCTGTCCAATCTTGCTGATGCCTAAAAGGGTTTCCTGAAGAGGTATGTCATTCCAGTCTTCCATGACCTCATGGCAACACCACTCCAGTTTAGTCATTTGCAGTTATCCTGAATCCTGCCTAAATTAGCAAAGATTCTTCCTCTTTCACTTTAGGAAGATCAAACTGAGCATAACAGCATCAACTTGACCATCATTATTTAATGCACTTATTTTGTGGGTTTAGATATCCCAGTAAAGGTGCACCCCTCTATAGGAGCTTCTCCAAGCCCACTTTTGCCTTGCTTCACAAATTCCATGCCCTAAGCATAGAATATCATATAGGCTGCTCCTGAAGGGACAGCAAGGGTAGATGGCAATCCCTTGCCCCCCACCTGTGCTCCTCTGGCAGGTTCTTTACCAAGACCCTTTGCTCAAAAAAACTCTCAACACCCAAGCATTCACGTAGCCTTCTCTCCTAAAAAAGAAATAACCTCCACAAAGCTCTCTCCAAAAATGTGCCAACCATAAACACAAGAAGCCCCTGACGTACATCCTTTAACAAGGGAGCTGGAGGTTAGTTAGCAAGCAGGGATTTAGGGATGAAAACTGAGGCGTTACAACTGTCGCGCTGTAACCACGGCGATGCTGCC
>NW_009714351.1:27202-57821 GCF_000703405.1 Apaloderma vittatum | reverse complement strand
ACTGCAGGTGGGGTGAGGAAGCTTCCTTGCTTCTGGCTGTGGGTGCTGGAGCATCTTTCAGAGCAAGCCAGGGTCAGTCCCGTGTCCAGTGTCCAGGCTGGCTCCTGGGATATTATGGTCATAAAACACTAATAGAAATGTGAGGGTAGCATGAAAGATCTTCTTTTTGTATGATTTAAATATTAGGAATATAAAAATATTCAGTGGAAATACTCTCCTTGTCTTACACAATTCATAGAATCACAGGATGTTTGGAGTTGGAGGGGACCTCTAGAGATCATCTCGTCCAACCCCCCTGCCAGAGCAGGATCCCCTAGGGCAGGCACACAGGAACGCATCCAGGTGGGTTTTGAAAGTCTCCAAAGAAGGAGACTCGACAACCTCCCTGGGCAGCCTGTGCCAGTGCTCTGTCACCGTCATGGTAAAGAAGTTTCTCTTCATGTTTTTGTGGAACTTCTTATGTCCTAACTTAAACCCATTATTTCTTGTTCTATTACTGGGCACCCCTGTGAAGAGACTGGCACCTTCCTCTTGAACCCACCCCTCAGATATTTATATATGTTAATAAGATTCTCCAACTCATTCAGCAAACCTGAAAATTTGTATCCATATCAAAGAATCTGTGCAAGAAATTTGATAGGAGGGAGCTGAGAAGGGACACATGCTACGACAATTATTTGATACGATCTAAAGCAGTAATTCCAGTCAGCATTCATCAGGCATTATAGTGTTTTCAGTTTAGAAGCTGAACGACCAAACTGTGGCTTTTATGAATCTTGAGGATTGGCAGCCGTGTCAAGCATGGGAATTGTGTCCTAAAACCATCTTGACAGAGCTGCAAGTGCCGTGGAAGCAGGGAAGCCACTTGTAACCAGTGTGTAAGTTGCAAAGATTTTTTTAAAGATTTCTTCCTGGATGAACAAGTTTGAGCCACAGATGCCAAATTCAGTTTGTTCTCCCGCTTTGCTACCAGGAGCCCTGGTTTTAGAGACCCTCTCTAGTGCTCTGTGTCTAGTAGTAGGCTTCCAGCTTGAAACTGAGCTCTTGGTTCAGTGGTTTAGGGACACTTCTAGGCTGTTTTGCTTTAAAAGTGTTGTTTCTCTTGGTGCTTGATGCAGACTTTCCTAGCTCTCTGTACAGCAATCTTTTGCCTAAACGTGAAGTCCCATGTTGAGAAGGGGGGGATTTAATTCCCTGCATCTTAGGCTAAAGAGACTGTTAGGTACCCCCCATGGGGGAGCGTGTAAAATGCGGTTTAAGCTTGCAATAACTTAGGGAAAGGGCTTTGAAAAGTGTGTGATTGAGGTCTTAATTGAAGAGTGAAGCTGCGTTTTGAATTCAGTGGATGGTTTCAGATGATGGCTGGGTCTGTTCAATGTCATTAGTTGGTGGTGGACATGTGGGCATTTAAGCAGATAGCAGACAGAACGTAAAGTTGGATGAAGTTATACTCACTGGGGGCAGGACTTAGTGAGGTGAGAAGAAACGCGAGATCTCAGCGTGGGATCACAGTGTAGGTTTGTCGATTTGAAGATCAGAGATAACCCACTTCAATTTAAATAATGCCTGCAGTAGAGTATCATGTTGACCTGCATGAAGCACACGTGGTCTCTTGGAGCTGGAACATTTTGTGAATGCGTAGTTGTAACATAAAAAACTTATGCAGTGGGGAATCCAGTGGTTGTAATTGCTCTAATCCTTATACATTATTTGTACTCTGAATTTATCCATATATTTGGCTGCCAGCCACTTAACCTTGTTATACCTCTGTCTCTTAAGTGAGTGGTCAACCAGTCTCCTTCCTGTCAGTTCCTACTCTATTCATTTTCAGAGTTTGCATAATTGAACAGTGTTTTCATTTGTGGCGGTTGAAGAGAGTGAATTGATTTAAATCACTTTGAAGTCAAAGGAAGACTTGATTTAAACAATCAGCTGAAATCTTGTTTGGTTTCTTCAGTTCTTACTGATTTTTCCGTTGCCCAGTCGGGTAAGCAATGTTTAGTGTATTGATATGTGGCAGCCAAAATAATCTTTATACGGAATATATTCAAATTTTTAGCCAAGAAAATGTATATATGCCTATATGTTAAAAAATTCATGGAGTTAACATTCATTTACCAAGTTTTAATTTTTGCATGTTGTCAGTGTTCAGTGGCTGACTGATGATGTTTCTTATTTACTAGATTTAATTTTACTGTTGACTTTGTCAGCTATACTTGGAAGTTGAAACTTACATAAACTGTAAAAAACACAACTGAAATTATTTTTATTATTATTTTGATTTTTTGAAGTGTGCCAGGTTACTTTAAAAATCTTATTCAAAAGTATTTGTGTTTTACACTAACTTTTTTATTAAATAAAGGAAAAATAATGCCTGAGCAAGTCATAGTTTCTGATTAAAATCTCCTTGAGAGTTTTAGAACTAGTAGGTACCATGTTTCAGCATATTGTTTATATTAAAAGACTGGAAGAGAAAACCATGTTTTGCTCCCGGTAGATTTTTCAGCTTCTGAATGAGCTAGTTGTTGGTCTGTGGTGCTTGAATAAGCTGTGAGAAAGAAGATATTCTATTGTGCATCAGCTTAGTGTTTAGTTTATTAGATTTCAGTTTTGTTTAATCTGTGATTTTTATCAAGTTAGTAGTTTCTTTGAAACTTCAACAGCAAACGTGTACTGCTTGAGCGTTGATGAAAGAAGGCGTGTAAGTTGGTTTCATGATTTCAAATGTAGTTTTGTTGAATAATTTAAATAAAATAATTTTTTATTACAACATATAATCATGTTACAGGAAAAAAAAGCCTTTCCTTTACCAGTCAGGTTTTGGAGCACTGTTGGTTAGCCTGCTTCTTCAAGGAGTGTTAAACATTGTCAAAAGATCCGAGTAGCCATCTATTCTCATTTTGTGAAGCTGCCTGTGAAAATAACCTTCTTCAGTATTTCCCTTATTTTCAGCTGATGACACCAACACTCCATTTCTCAGGTGCCTTTTTGGACACATCTGCTTGGTGTTACTGTATCTGGAGCATGCATTAGATGCTCCTTGGCTTGAGGTACTGGCTGAGCAGAATCACCCAGGCTCAGTGTTTGATATGTTTACCTTGCAAGGCTCTTCTCAGACCTGTCTGTCTCCTGCTCACTCTGTTTTTTTTCAGATTTAATAATGGTGTAATTTGGATACTCTTTTTTTAATTTTCTTTACCTGTACCTGCTGTTAGTTTGTTATGTCAGTTTTAAAGGAGTGAGTAAAAAAACCAGGAGATTTTGCTGAGCTCAGCTCACCTTGGGGAAGTTCATAGAATATCAGACTGGAAGGGACCTCAAGGATCATCTTGTCCAGCCCTTTAAGGTAAAGAAATACAGTTTAAATGAGATAGCCCAAGCTGTGCTGTTTCACATTGATCCTGTCATCAAAGTCCTACTGGTGGTTGGACAAACTTGGAGCTGCAATTATTTCATCCTTTTTGGAGACTTTCTTCCATGCTTACGTATACACTGCTCTATTTCCTCAGTCTTCTCAAGGAGATACAATTATGCAAATAGAGCTTAATTTCTACATATTCTGAATTTAAAACTGTGGTCGTAGGTAACCTGATTTTGTTAGGGAGCCGAACTAAAGATGGGCCTTTATCCTTTTATTTTCTCCCCTCTCCTTACACTGCTTGAAATAGCAGCTAAAAGCCAAAGCAAGATATTTTTAATTTTTTTTTTTTACCAGCTTCTTCATTATATAGTTGTCTTCAGTGTATTTCTCATGGAGCCAGGCAAAATGATGTAGGATGTGGAGTTAGGAAGAAATAGTACCATTGGAAAAGTAATTCCCTTCCTCCTTCTCAAAGAGGGAAAAAGAAGTTTGTTGTCCATGTCGCTTTTCTGTTTACAAGCTGACATAACCAGTGCAGATCCTGTGAGAAGGATCAGGGTTGGGAACAAGGACCATTGTGCCGTGCAGCCCTGTGCTGTGCAGCAAGTCAGAAAACTGGAGAGTGGTGATCCTCTGACCCTGCTTTTGCCTCTGAAAGGTTTTACTAATGCCTCAAGCTGCCCGAGAGGAAAGTGAACCAGCTAAAGAGTGCTATAAATTCATCTAGACACAATGAAGACTGCCAAAAGAATATCTCATTATGCTCTTGAGAGCAGTCCAAATGGGTGTTTACTTATCTATTTTTTTTTTTTAAAAGGAAAATGAAATACATTCTCAAGCTAATTTTACACACATCTCGTGCACCACTACTACAAAACTAATTGATCTGTGGGGAAACATCACCTTTCAAAAAATCCAGTCGACCTTTGGTCACGGTTCCAGCCTTTGCTCCAGTTCCTACTCCTGACAAACTCTTCTCCAGTGAGGCACTTCAGGTAGGGTTGTGCTTTCCACCGTTGGGATTACCACTGCTCGTGATCTTTACGTTCTTTATGAACCACGAGTTTATTAAGAAATAGCCCCTTACAGTGCGGCAGTAGCGTGTGAGGCTCACAAACAACTCTCCATGGACCTTTTGCACTCTTCTGAGTGCAGTTCTTTGCACGGCAATAGAAGAAATGTGAGCCTAAAGCATTTGCTGTCATTAGCTTAAAATCCTTTCTCTGCAAATGCTAATAAAATTATTTCATTTTTTACTTAAGTGGAATTTTTAGGTGTTTACTCTTCACCAGTAATGTTGCTCTTGTTTTGTTCTGCACAATGTGTATTAGCCTTTTAATCTTATTTTTACTTCTGAGTTGTTATTTTTTTTTTTTTTTTTTTTGAAATGCAGGATTAGTTTCCATTGCACACAATTCTAAATGTAAAAACCAGCCATCCCTTCATTTATATTTTCATGTTATGGAGGACATAGTGTGTTACAGGTCCCTGGAGATCTGAAATTTCTGCTGAAGATTTACTGCAGCAGTTTCTGAAAACACTGCGGTGAAGCAGTAACTCCTTGGTTTCGGGGTTGGTGTAGTAGACGACTGGAGCCGCACGTGGCGTCTTGACACTGGCTTCTCGCGTTCCCTTTGGGAAAACTTGTGGTACCTCACAAGTTGCCACCATTTCTTCCTTTCAGGTCAGGCTGTCGGGTGCCTTTTGTGTCGTGCCCTTCTCGAACGGGGACAGCTGAGGCTTGAGGTGACCATGACTTCTCTTGCAGTCTACAAGGAGGGTCCACTTGAGCCTTTTCCTTTCCTTGCTGCCTGGGCAAAGGCTGCTTTTGGTATGTGTCCTTGTGTTTGTTCTGTCTCCAGGATCTTGGGAGAGTATTTCTGCTCTTTCCCATCCGTTTCCCGGTTGTGCTGCTGGACTCCATGTGAATCACCCTTGTCCGGGCTGAAGGCAGGTTGCAGGGGAGAGAAACTAAGTTAAGGGGTGGAAGGAGGACACAAATGGTCCAAGAAAAGTAAATGGGTGTAATCATTAATAAATGATGGCAAAAGAAGGCCTGTTTTTTCTCACTGTTGACTTAAAATCTTTTGAAAACTGTTTGCTGCTGAACATAGTTTCCACACAACATGGATTTCTCTTATTGCAGCGTACTATCCACTGTACTATCCACACTGCAGTGCTATCCACTGAATACCTTGTCCATTACTGCTATCTCACTCGTCAGCTCTAGAATGACATTTCTTACACAGCAGAGAACTTTGAGATGTTTTGTAAGACAGAAATCGGGTTTTGCTGCTCGTCACAGAAGTTTACGTAGCTAGTGTAATGCCTGGTACGTTGTGTGAAGGGATTCTGTTAAATGAGTTCATATCTGCTGTTTGAACAATCCCCTGTTGTAATGTCTAAAGACTCTCCTGGCTGCTTCTTCTAGGCTTGTTGAGAAGCTGCAGGTTTATTTTGCATGTTGTTCTTGAATGTGGATCTTTGCAGGTCACAGATTTGTGCTCAGAGCAGTAAATTTTGCTTTTGAGGTGCTTGCCTTGAAGGGCTGATGTTTCTGTTGTTGCCCTGAGCCATCAAAGAGCATCTCTGCCTTATCCAATGTGGAGTTTGCCTAAGTGAACATTCTGTTAAAGCATCGTGAGGAACTCTGGAATGTTTTGCATATTAAACCGTTATTGAGGATATCTTTTAGGTAGATCTGAGAGTGCCACGTGTATTTTTCTAGTCTGGATTCTTTTGGTGCAACTTCAGTCTTTGGTTTTCAGCAAGGATATTTGGACACATAATGCTCTTTAAATGTATCATTTAAAAGCAAATTACCTGGCTCTTTGGAAATAGGAGTCTTAGGGAACTCCTAACAGACAGGAAGACGGATTTCTTTGTTGCTTTGATCTGTGTTCAGTGTGCAAAAGCACAAAAATATTGTTGCAGGCATTTTGTTTTAAAGTTGTAAGTCTTGATGTTAATCAAATTGGAATTCATAGGTTTGTTATTTCTGCTTACTGTCAGGTTTTACCTTTTTCTCCTTTCTTCTTCAGGTAGATGTCATTGCCGCTTTGCTGATAATCTTGCTTTTTCCTAAGATCCCATCAACAAAATTACTTTGAGTATATTTTGTGCTCCGCACCGTTTGTCTGTGGGATGCAGTAAGCTAGTAATGTCTTAAATTGATATAAATATCTGTCATTCTGTTAAAACCTGCTACTCTATCCCTAGATTTTTGTCTCTGCCTTCATTAAGATTTGAACTTTACCATTATGCATGAGATGCGTAGTATGTTCTTTAGAGGGGTTGGTGTGATGCGTTCAGATCTTCATAGGTTGTGCGCAGGCTGATAAGTTGGAAGTATTTGAAAAAGTGCCTCATTGTTGCATGTGCAAAATGAATATAGTGATGTTTACCCTGGACAGTTTGAGATCTGCCATTGGGAAAAATACGTAGAAAAGCTGAATAATAAAAGGGTTATTATACATGTGCTTCAGATGGCAAAGTCCACAGGGATTTCTGTAGATGCTGCAGTTGCTTCTGCAGGCTGGTGGTTTTTCTTGCGGAAGCTGTATGGAAAAGTGTAACTTCTTTCCTTTGTCAGGCTGAGAATAACTTCTATGAGCCCTGTAGCCATGAAAAGTATATTGAAGGAGGCTGTTTGCAAGAGGTATTACCCACTTGGTTTCCTTGGAAACGTGAAACATGATTTACAAATATTGACTTGAGAAAGCTGCAGCTTAGAGGAAATCCTAAACTGTTGGTTCAGGCTTTTAAATTAATATCTCTGAAGAGTTTAGGCCATACTGAAAGTTACTGCATGACAATGAAATGATATCTGCAATAATTCTGGGTTTCTATGTTTCTTGGTGTAATAGCTAATTCTGGATGCTAGAGGACTGGAGAGAATCTGTGGGAGTTTTGCTGGATAAGAAATGCTGAACTGGGATCCCTGGCTCTGGTTTCACCTGTGTTAGTGCAACTCCCACTGTAGTTAAATTCTAAAAATCAGATCATTAGTGCCTTACAGCTGGTGAACAGCAACCTGCAATGTTTTCTTCTTGGTGCAATTAGAGGCTGTAAATCATCATTCATGTCTTGTAAACGTTTCAAAATGCCATGGAGGGTGGTTTGAATGCTGTTTGTTATGTTTAGGCTTATTGCACTGTCTCTTGCGTAAGTAAATTACATTTACTGGATAACTTACTTTTATTGCACAGGATTTTTTCATACGCGCTTATATTTAAGAGCTGCTGATCATAATTTCGACTTGCTGGACCCGTTACGATTTTCAAAACAAAAGTTCCTTTGTGGCAGGAGCATGGTGGTAGGTTAACGTGAAGTTGATATTTTATGCTGGGGATCTGGAAAGGAGCATCCCCATGGAAGAAAAAGCATATGGCAGCGTGCTGCATACATGTTATGAGTGCTGAGTGGTACACAGAGTGGGCAGAGATCGTTTCTGTGTGCTCATTAGAAAGGAACAGGTCTCGGTTAAGTCAGTCTAACAGAGATGCTGCCAGCTGTGGTTTTATTTGTACTTGTCCATGTCCCTGCTGGCTTATGTGGTTCGTGTTGCCACCTGTCTCCTCTGGTGCCTGTGCCTCCATCACTCGTACCACTTCCACTGTCAGCAGACTGGTTTGGATCAAGCAGCTGCCCTAAATTCTTGGGTTTCATTGATTTCCTCTTAACTCAAGTTGTTTTCCCAGTTCATCTCCCAAAACAGCGATGGCTGTGCAGGAGTGGCCCAGGTGGTTGGAGGGCTCCAGTGCTGCTGGCAGGAAAGCACTTCCAACTGTTCCCAAAGTTGAGTGTGACAGCCTTGCATCCCTGGTGTTTTTAATCCAGAGGAACTCCTCTGTAGCAGAGATGAGATTAAAAAAATCTAAATCAAGGCTTTCAGACAGTTGGTTAATTCACAGAATGACAGAATCATGGAATGGTCAGAGTTGGAAGGTCAGCTACTCTAACTAATCCCCATGCTAAAGCAGGATTGCTTGGGGCATGTTACACAGGCTTACATCCAGGTGGGTTTTGAATGTCTCCAGAGAAGGAGACTCCACGACCTCTCTGGGCAACTTGTTCCAGTGCTTTGCCACCCTCACAGTAAAGTTTTTCCTCA
Organism: Apaloderma vittatum; assembly: GCF_000703405.1. Classification (NCBI taxonomy): domain Eukaryota; kingdom Metazoa; phylum Chordata; class Aves; order Trogoniformes; family Trogonidae; genus Apaloderma; species Apaloderma vittatum. The sequence continues at coordinate 49,347 of NW_009714351.1, read as the reverse complement.
TATTTAGATAGAACTTCCCATGTTCCAGCTTGTGCCTGTTGCCCCTTGTCCTGTCACTGAGCACTACTGAAAAGAATTTGGCTCCATCCTCCTTACACTCACCCTTTAGATATTTATAGACGTTGATAAGGTCTCCTCTCAGTCTTCTCTAGGCTTGGATTTCCCTGGGGAAAAAGCCGGTCCTACATGTGTGAATCAGGCTCTACCTACATCTAGGGCTGCAAGGGAGGATTTTTGCACTGGAAACAGAAGGTGGGATACAGGCAAGTGGATGCATGGGTGCTTGTAGGAATTTTAGGATCCTAAGCTTCCAGAGACATGGGTAGTGTAGGCAAGCGAGGATCACTGAAACCTGTAGGTATGTCACAGGTAAGACAGCTGTACCTATAGGCTATATGTCTTGTGAGACTTAACGTTAAGAACCAATAGGAGACCACAAAAGCCCCTCAGTGCGTGGACCAAGAGATGCTGCTTTTCTCATCGAGCCAGTTTAACTGAGAAGGGCTTCGCTTAATGCTTCTCTAAATAACGTGTAACATCCTGAAGGTTGCAGGGACATCATGGTGCTGGAGAAGGTACAGAGAAGGGCAGTCAGAATGATTAGGGGACTAGAGGGTAAGTCTTATGAAGAGAGGCTGAGGGAGCTGGGGCTGTTCAGCCTGGAGAAGAGGAGGCTGAGGGGAGACCTTATTGCCCTCTACAACTACCTGAAAGGCAGCTGCAGTGAGACGGGTGTTGGCCTCTTGTCCCTAGTGAATAGCGATAGGACAAGAGGGAATGAGGTCAGGTTGCGCCAAGGGAAGTTTAGATTGGATGTTAGGAAAAACTTCTTCACCAAAAGGGTGGTGAAACATTGGAATGGGTTGCTGAGAGAGGTGGTGGAGTCACCATCCCTGACGTGTTTAAAAAACGTCTGGATGTGGCACTTTAGGAGATGGTTTAGTGTTAGGGTGGTGTAGGGCTGTAGGTTGGACTTGATGATCTTAAGGTCCTTTCCAACCTTTATGTTTCTATGATTCTCTGACGTTTGATGTGGGTGCTGAGGAAGGATTTAGCTGTGGTGTTTTTCAGTGGCTGGTTCTAGTAGATGAAGGCAGCTTGCTCTTGACTTGCCACCTGCAACAGCTGTGGGTTACAGTGGCAGAGAGATAACAGAAAGATTAACGAATGGGAGGGAGGGAAGGGAGGACCTATAGAAAGGCAGAAAATGCACATGTGGAAAAGACTTGGTGCCACATGGCAGTGATGCAGAATCCCATGGAGACTCCTACCATTGGCAGCTCCTGTACGGAAGTTGAAGTGGAGATCGGTAAATCAGAAAGAAAATTTTCTTGGTTGGTGTTTGCAAAAGGAAGAATGAGAAAGCAAAGTGTTTGATGACTGTTAGGGTGGGGTAGTTGTTGGTTGCTTGTTTTAAAGGCCACAGATAACCAGGGTAGAAGGTAAGAGTTTTGTATGGCTGAAGGCAGAACAGAAGGTATACAGAATCATTTGTTGAGGATCAAAAAAAGGTGAGGATGCCAAACATAGCCACTAATGGAAAAGGAAGATAATTATGTTAAATGAACTGTGATTCTTTGTGTAACCATATAAACTACATGGATTACTGCAGAGTCAGTCAGGATGGGAGCAGGGATTTGCAGCATATGAGTTCTGCTAAAATTGTGATTGTTTTTATGTGAAGCCATCATGCCAATACAAACTGAATTTCCTACTGCAAGATTGATTACAAGATAAATGCCTCCAGATGAAATCTGGAAAGAAGTCACTGCTCTTTACTTAAACCTAGAAGGAAAAAGGGTTAAGTGAAGGTTTATAGAGAATTCTCAGAATATGAAAGTGAGAATGTGTAAGATGGAAATGTATGAGACAGCAGTATGATTTTGCTTTTATTTCAAGTGAGAGGATTAGTCTCAGTTCTTTCATTTCATCGTGTGGTTAGTGTCCTCTGATTATCACTGACTTTAACTCATTAGAATAGTAGCTATATAAGTAAGATACGCAGCTTTTGAGGTAGCAATAGGGGAAAATATACCCTTAGACCTATTGTTCTTTTCCATTTTCTTCCAATTTTCTAGGGTGTCACCAGTAAATTGGTAGTTGGAAAAACTCAGTCCTGTTGAAACATCAAGGGAACTTTGAATATTCGGTATTTTTCTAGCAGAGTATTGATACTATTTTCAGGTCTAGGGTTCCTTGTTGTTTCTAGCAAGCATAGGTAGATTTTAGAAATAGTTATGTGATGTTTATTTAGCTGCTGCTTGCATAATGGTGGAGCCTCGTAACATCTCTCTGTTTTGTAGTGGATGCAAAGCAGTAACAAGGCAGCACTGGTGTCAATCTCAGTTATGTTGGCTCTTACCCTAGTTTGTATTGACTTCTGGGAATAAGGTGATGAAAGAAGTGAGAGATGACATTAGTCACAGATTAAGAGAAATAACCATTCAAGTAGAAGGTGAAGTTCTCTTATGTACCTTCAGCCTGGAATGTGTGTGAATCTCTGACTATCTGCCTCTTCTCAGACTGGGCACGAAGCTGTCATTGCCTCAGGCTGCCCAGGGAGGTTAGAGCCAGCGGGCGAGTGGCTTCGTATAAGAAGAGGAAAGAGCAAGGAAGAGAAATGGTGGTGGAATTGGCAATGCCCACCAAGTCCTCCTCGCTGACTGAAAGGAACTAATTGTTCTGGGCTCGTGTGTCAGGTTGACTTGATCTGGATTCAAATCTGCACCCTGATTAACTTGAAAATAAGTTCCCTAAACAGCAGTGTAATAGCATATGGAAATGGTGAAGTTAGAGAGAGAACAGAAAACACTGTGTTTAAGAGGGAAGGATTCATGTGGCAAATAGTTGTGTGGAAAAAGCCTGGTTTTAATGTGTTCTAAAAAGACCAAAAAAAATCTAAGATACCGGCACGCATCCTCTTCAGTTAGCAAACTGCGGAGGCATGTCTGTGCAAAATGAGATATGTGTTTGCTTGGCCACCTTTTTCGAACTGAAATATTAAAGGTGTTGTGAAATACTGTAGAAGGTATAAAGGAGCATGTTGTCAAGAAAATCACTTTGCGACACTTGAAGGTTGCGCACAGAGTGCAGCTGGGGTGGCTGTATAAAAACAAGAGTGGAGCTGCTTTAGAGCACTTGGCCCGGTTTCCAAGAAAGATGACTTTCCTCTGTGTGTAAGAACGTATACCATTCTCCAGGCTTGCCAGAGGCAGTTTACACACTGTGTTGTACCTCACTTAGTCATAGTGACAGTCCCAAACTTAGGAATGTTGAGATTTTGAGGACTTGATTTAGGACTGGGGACAAGACCTAGGAATCTCGTCTTAATTGTGTTGTTATAAGTATTTCTCTGTGTGTGGTGGTGTGAGATAGAGTGGGAATGGAGGGGGGGGGAGCGTAAGGGAAAAAGCAAGTCATTAGAAAGAGATGAGCAAGCAGGAACCAACGGAGGACCAAAGAGTGACTTGTGATGTGGGGCTACTGGGAGGTAGAGTGGGCCAGAGCATCTGCAGGCTTCATTAGTGAGTGTGAGAACTGGCTGGATTCCCACTTGCCAACTCGTTCTTCAGGAGAAAAACAAATAAGAGAGGAGACCAAGGACAGCAAGGACCTGGGTGCCCTCACGTGACACCAGGGCCTGAGGGAGTAAGGCCGTACTCCTCAGAAGCACTATTGCCGCGAGGGCTTGGTGGCAGCACCAGGGTGCCCCTTCCCTTGCACAAGGAATACTGGAAATAGTCATCGGTGAGTTTTTTAATTCACATGTGAAGAGCCTATGCCTCTGCAGGGGGAGGTTGTTGTTTTTTTTTAAATTAACTGTTTTAAACAAGTCAGTTTTTTCCAAGCAGGAGGAACATCGCGTAGTAGAGTTTCAATACAAGTGGATATCTGCTTCTGTCACCGGCTGCTTTCTGTGTGGAGAGGTTGTTATTTCAGTTAGTGTGTCCTGTAGTTAAACTGAAATTATTCCTTCGTAGTTTCATCACATTGTGATTGTGAAAAACCCTGTCATTTTTAGCTGTTCTAGGGGCCGCCTTTCCTGGATTTTCTTAGATACTTAAAGCTAACTTTTCTTCGGGGTTTTAAAGACTTGATACTTAGTTAAGTGTAATACAAGTGGCTGTACACATACAAATTGCTGATTTTCATGCTTTTATCATTGTGTCTGGGCTTCAAGTTAAAAAAAACGTTTATTTATTTTTTCCTTTGACATACTTGAAAATTTGAGCTGAGGTTGCTCCCTTATCGGTAATAAAAGCACAGTAGGTAAATAGAGGCCTTCATTCATGTGTGTAACTGTTGTCTTAAAAAATGCAGGTGATACCAAAGGAATGAAATACAGACTCTCTTGTGTTGTCTACTTTCATTTCACTGTGTGAGAGAATAGATAGCTTTGATAGAAAGAATAAGAACCCTGCAAAACTGGGAAAATATAGGAGCTCAACGTTGTTCATCTTGCCCCAGTATAATATTAGAAGAAACTACTGATTCGAGCTTACGCTTGCATTCTTTGTAACACTTAGAAGTTCCTTCTGTCTTGTTGCCAGCTCTTCCTTCTTAGTTAGTCTCTGTGTATATAATTTCTTTCTCCTTCTTTTGTGGCCTTGTTACACTGTCCTTTGTTGTTTGGGATTTGAAATCTAACCAGGTAATTGGCAACTGTCTTCTCCACATTCACTGAAGAGTGACTGATTTCTCCTCTAGCCTCTCTTTCCCATCTCCAGTATAAATTAAGGATGCAGAAGAAGATAAAGACTGGGGAGCATGGGAGCGTAGACAAAGGTTTTCCCTTTCTGTCACTGTTATGAGTTGTCTGTATGAATCTGGGAAATGGTTTTAGTGTTCATTCTTCTCTTAACCAAATACTGATGATAATACGTGAGAGAAGAGCTTTCCTGTAAAGGTACTAAAACTGGAGATTATATTTGGTTGGAGTGAAAGTCTGGATGCAGTCTAGAGGTGCGGAGTAGTTTGAGCTTATTTATTGAAATAGTAAAGTTAGCCTAAAAATTTGTGCACAGCATATCTGAAGTTGAGTACCGAAAATATGTGTCTGCTTTTGAACCAGTTCAGCTACTGGCATTAGTCTCCTGTGGAAGCACTGGAAAATGATGTGCGTGTATTTGCATATAAGCATAGGATAGTTACAAGAAGCATTCTTCACGGATGGCTGTCCTTAAAAGCTCTTTCCTAAGTAAGTAACTGAAGACACTTATCACCCTTCCACATCACTCATCTGTGAGTGAACTGAGAGGCAACGAAAGAAACTTTTAGCTTTGCATCCTAGACGTAAAGCTTGGTTTCATGTCTATGCCAAGGAGATAGTAACCACCCTTTTTGAAAAAGTGCTCCCTTCATTATCATCTGTACAAACTGTGAGTGCTGTGACATAGTGTCACTTGAAAGAATTATGAATTTTACCTGGATAATGGTTTCAGGCAGATGAAAATGCAATTCACATTTTAACTGTTGCAAATTGTAGCATGGCAGTGACAAGGAGCTGAAATCTCCAAAGGAGAGTGTGTGATTTCTGGCAGTCATTCTACTAGAATGAAGTGAGGAGGAACAATTTTGATCTTTCTCTCCAGATACCAAATATGTGAACGCTTATTTTACTTGTGTTTAGTGCATCAGGTTTCTGCTGAACTGAAATTCAAAATGTGAAGTTTTGAACCTATTTCTTCCTTTGCATTGAATTATATCAGAGTTACAGTGCATCCAAAGAGATTATTGCTGTTTAGTAAGTCTTTCAGAGAGTGGATGAATACTATGATCAAATCGTTCGCCAAGATTGTTCATACAAGTTTGTTATAATTAAATTGGTACCCAGAGCACACTTCAATTTTGCTAACAGTAGCGCCTGATCAGAAGGCCATGGAGAGTACCAGGGAATACGAATGGTCTCTTTGAAGAGAAGCTGATCTCCTCATTTGGGTCTGTCCAAAGGCTTTATGACTGTAAATTTTTTAATCTGCTTGGAGAGCACAAAGGCTGTTCAAATATATTAATCAGTGGTTCTGCATCATCACAGGGTTGAGCTGTGTTTTTCTTGTTCTGTTGGAGAATATTGCCCATAAATGCAATATTTCATTTTCAAGTAATTTGTTTCATTTGTACAAGCCCTCATCATAGGTCAGGATCTGTTTATGACAGGTGATCCACAAACTCTGATGAGTCTTAAGAGTCAGACAGCTGGCAGTAGATGAGCACAAGCAGTCTAGCGGGAGAATACACAGGAGAGCAATGATAAGGATACTGATCACAGAGAAAAAATAAAATTAAAAAATCCCCACCCCAAACAAGTCAAAACAAGTAGAGAAATGACCCAGGTCTTGGCACTTCAGCATTGTGGAAGAGAAAGTTTGAAGGTGGACAAATCCTTCTCATTAGCGACTACAAAATCCACTATATTGTATGTGTGTGTATATATGTATTTATTAAATATATCTACTATGCTTTTATATATATATATAAACTTTCTGTGTGTTTCACCCAGCCTTGAACTGTCTCTCTGCTGTACAAGAACTATCTTGCTCTTTTCTGTGTGTTTATGTCATTTTGGTACAACTGGTGCTCGCGCAGTAAACGAGCCGGTAGCAGGGATGTTTCACCACCCTCACTGCCTCTTTGCTCTTCCTGACCTACTGTTGTTTCTCCTTTCTGCTCAGAAGGCAGCTCCTCGCATCAAATCTACCTGAATTGCATCAGGATGACTTTCCCCTTCTCTTTTAAAAACTTGGAGAAAGACCTTGGAGTCCTAGTGGGCAGTAAGTTGTTCATGGGACAGCAACGTGCCCTTGTGGCCAAGAGGGCCAAAGGGATCCTGGGGTGCATTAAGAAAAGTGTGTCCAGCAGGTCTAGGGAGGTTCTCCTCCCCCTCTACTTGCCCTGGTGAGACCACACCTGGAATACTGTGTCCGGTTTTGGGCTCCCCAATTCAAGAGAGACAGGGACCTACTGGAGAGAGTCCAACGGAGAGCTACGAGGATGATGAAGGAACTTGAACATCTCTGCTATGAAGAGAGCCCGAGAGAACTGGGGCTGTTTAGCCTTGAAAGGAGAAGGCTGAGAGGGGACCTTATTAACTTATATAAATATCTGAGGGGTGGGTGTCAAGGGGAAGGGGCCAGTCTCTTCACAGTGATGCTCAGTAATAGGACAAGAAATAACAGGTTTAAGTTAGGACATAGGAAGTTCCACCTCAACATGAGGAGAAACTTCTTTACTGTGAGGGTGACAGAGCACTGGCACAGGCTGCCCAGAGAGGTTGTGGAGTCTCCTTCTCTGGAGACTTTCAAAACCCGCCTGGACACGTTCCTGTGTGGCTGCCCTAGGGGATCCTGCTCTGGCAGGGGGGTTGGACTAGATGATCTCTAGAGGTCCCTTCCAACCCCCTGACATTCTGTGATTTTATGATTCTTACAACCCTTTATGGTTGAGTTGTGTTTTTTTTGTTCCCCCACTAAGTCTTATCCTTGTTCCTTACGGCCATTCGTTTTTGTTCTGTTTCATCCTAATGATTGCTATCCAGTCCAAAGCATACATGCATACAAATCTCTCATCTGTGCTGAAACTTTTTGTTTTTCAGGGAGGTAACTTTTTCCCTTATTGTATGATGAGTGTCGTCTTGTCTCTGTGTCTCTGCCATGTCTGTCTTTGTCGACTTTGAGTCTACCGGGGTAAGAACTTAATGTAGAGTTGGGCTTAGCGACAGGTGCTCAAAAAACCCCAAACCCCAGCAACCTCCTAACCAACCCATCAGTAAAAGCTGAAGATTTAAGATTGCTGGACGCTGGGCAAGGTGAGGGAAGATGGGATGCACTGAGGTCAGGACTTTGCTCCCCAGATCCACTGGAAGCGGGAGAGCACATCAGTTACGCCGGTGGCAGCCGCTTTGCTTTCATTATGCTTGTCGCGCTGGTGCTGTAACTTGCTCTAGAGTTGCTTGGAGGCAGGATTGACCCTGCTGGGTTTGCAGCCCTCTAGGCAGGTTTTTGGGTGGCCCTGTCATGTGGAGGAGAAGGCTCCCAGCGCAACGCTACAGTGCAGCAGCAAGAATGAATGAGCAAGGCGAATTGGAAAAAGCTTAATGTGATACTGTCTGGTCCTCAACTGAGGAGGGGGGGGAAAAAAAAAGGGAGAAAGACAGTGTTAACAGTTTAATGACAGCCGGGAGGTTTTTGCAGAAGTCTGGAAAGTTTATGATGCTGTTGATAACAGCACGCAAATCCTCATGCTTAACAAAGCTTTAGTAAGCTATCAAGTGACATTAGCTACTGACACGGTGCTTAACTCTTACGCCACAGCATGTATAGATGAACAAGAAATGTAAAGAGTAATCTTCAAGTCACAATTTGGGGTGAAAGTGCCATCAAAGAGTTGAAATGCTTGCCTCTTTTTTTTCCCCCACTCAACTCACCACTGCTCCCTTTGTTGTTTTTTTTGTCTTCTTCCCCCCCCCCCCCCCCCTTCCGCTCTGGTTTGTTTGTTTTTTTTTTCTCACCCCCCCCCCCCCACCTTACTGCATGTGTAAGGATGTCTTCAGGCAAGCCTGCTTTGTCCAGGACTGGTTCCACAGCCGGAGGCATTTTCTGTGATGTGCTGGAATGGTTTGGTCCCTGTGGTTCTGTGGTGCTGGAGCTCTTGGCATCCTGCGAGGCGGCTGCGCTTCAAAGCTTGCTCCTTCCCATCTGATTCATGCGGCAGCTGGGGCACTGAAATTGAATCCCGCTATGCTGGAAGTAAAAAAGAAAGTCGGTTGTGGACTGTTTTTAGAGAAAACATCATGGACAAAGAATTTCCTCAAGGAGCACCGAGCAGGATTCGATACTTCCATGGATCTTTGGGGGAAGGAGAGGGGAGAAATCCGCATCGGGTGTGCAGGAGCCAGCATGCATTTCAGGGATCACTTAAATTTACACTGACAGTAACCAATAGCTTTGTTTTTCAGATAATCTGGAAGCGGGGCAAACAAATTCCTAAAATTGCTCAGATAGTTTCAGAAGTAAAACTTCTTCTGGGGTAGGTGGTAGCTCAGGGAAGAGTCTCTGATTTTTCACCTCCATTTCTCTGTGCTGTTTCAATTGTCTTATGAGCATGTGCAGCTTCAGTAGGAATTAGAAATTTATAAAAGTTCAAAGTCAAATGTTTTCAGAACATGACTTCCACCGTCTCAAGCATGAACAGACTCTGGCAGATAGATATCTTACTTGGCAATTACTTCTGCTCAGCAGTAACAAATGTGCAAGGTACTAAAGAGCTTTTAATGCTCACTTTGAACAAGTTGATAAAATGTGATGGAAAGAAGCCAGAGAAGGTGAATCGAATGCAGTTTGTTAAAGGTAGCGCAGCAAATCATGGTAGTTTGAGTGTTGCCCATCAGCCTTGTTCTCCCCTCTTGTACTCAGAAGTACCCTTGCCACGCTGCAGAGAGGTGGAAATACTTTGTGAATCCCATAGTATGTATTTCTCTTTTCATGGAATCACAGAATTATCGAGGCGAGACAAGACCTCTGGTACCATCAAGTCCAGCCTGTGACCCGACACCACCGCATCAACTGGATGTGCAGTCTCCACCAGTCTTCATCACCCTGTTACACCGAGGTTTTGGCAGCGTTCTCCAAAGGCTTCATGTCGTCAGTGGGGACAGTTGGAGCCAAGTCCCCTGGTTGCTGCCGCACAGGCTGCAGGAAGGTGTGCTTGCGGTGGCAGATGTCCCTCACCGTGCTTTGTGCTTTGGAAAAGATGTTAAGGGCCAAGTGTGCTTTGCTGGGAAACCATCAAATGGGTAGTTGGATTTTGGATTAATTGGATTTTGCTTAATTTTGACTTAAAGAGTGGATCTTAGATGTAAATGTTAAAGGACCTTCTGCTTGCTAGTGGAAGGACCACTGTCCTTGACCTGTTTTGGCGTCACCCTCCTTGTCCCCAAAGGAATTAAAAGCCCTGATTTTTTTTTAATGAAAAGGGTGTTTTTCTCTAGATTCTCTTCCAAGTGCCAAGTAGTGCTGTCGCCTTGCAGACTGCAAGGGTGAAAGTAGTTTCTCCTGAGTTCAGTCACTGAACTCAGGCATCTGGTTTAGCCAAGTTGCCTAGATGTCCTCTATCAGCACTATTGGACAGAGAGATCTCCAAAAGGTGTTTCCTCCCACCAGTCACAGAAACAGATCTAAAGAGAGGATAAATTGCTGTCTGGAGGTGGTTGTCTTTTTCCTTGTCTACAGAGGGAGCCTTGGACCATTACCTTTAGTTAAAAGTGTTTAGATAGCTAATGTTAGGTGAGCTGAAATCCACCCTTAGTCTGTAGCACAAGTCGACTAGCTCAGGTGGCCTTTTTTTTTTTTTTTTGCATTATCCTCCGTTAGCTTAGAAGGATAATGCAGAAAATGTTGAATTAAAAAAAACAATAACAAGAGAGTGCTGCAGTTTGGGTGTTGTATCCCTACAGCAAGGCCTGAGTAAGGGACAAAGGTTTCTTGAATACTTGATTTGCATAATACCCAAGGGGTGATTATCAAATGGCCAGGCACTCGGGTGTACATGTGAACAGCCATATGTAAATCTTCTCTTTGGTCACCCTTTTCTTTTCCTTTTGTTCTGAATTCCTGTCTTTCTGTTCCATGATTTAGTGGAATTATTCAATGAAATACTTTTTTTTTCTTTCCTTTTATTTCCCCAGGATTTCTTCCCCACTCCTTTTGATCCATCTCTTTCTAAATGAGACTTGTTCCCTCATGTTTTCCTTTCATCCACCCACAAGTGCATTCAGTCGTGACTGGGAAAGGGGCGTGAAATGGTCATCTTCCTCTTCGTAGTCTGAAAAGTTTATCTGGCAAGTTCATGTATTTCCTTTATTCCCAAGAGCAGCTCATAAACCATAGATTTCTTCTCCCTTGTGCAGTGAATGTGAGGTTATTGCCAGAGCATTGTTCTTCTAAATAGCTTATTTTTCTCTGTGGATGGACCCTCCCCCTCCAGCTATTTTTAGAGCACTGATGAAGTAAGAATTTAAATTTGTGTTTAGGCTTTCCTGAAGCACACAGTAGGGTTATCTGGTACCACTTGGTTGGTGGGTTTGGTATTCTGGGTAGAGCACCAGCAAAAACTCATGCACCGAAGCTCAGGTGAAAAATGTAATTTTTTCTCAGAGATGGCAGAAAAGCCCTAGCCCCATCCCTTCCTCTGTGCAATGTCACCAGTTTTCAGCTGGGCTGTTTCAGGTGGCAAGGAGAAGGTGACTGTGCTGAAGTGATTGGATCCAAAGCTGAACTTGGCAAGAGATGCAAAGATAACAAGAAGGGCTTCTACAGGTATGTCATATAGAAGAAAATCCCTCCCACTGTAAGTGAAGACAAAGTTTGTGACTGCTTGGAGAACCTGAACATACGCAAGTCTATGGAACCTGATGAGATGCATCCCAGAGTCTTGAGGGAATTGGCTGATGTAGTTGCCAAGCCACTCTCCGTGGCACTTGAAAAGCCACGGCGGTTAAGTGAATTCCCTGGTGACTGGAAAAGGTGAAACATTGCACTCATTTTCAAAAAGGGTAGAAGGGAGGGTCCTGGAAACTACCAACCTGTCAGCCTCACCTGTAAAGATCATGGAACAGATTCTCGTAGAGGCTCTGCTGACGCACACGGAGGACATGGAGGTGATTCAAGACAGCCAGCATGGCTTCACCAAGAGCAGATCCTGCCTGACCGACCTAGTGGCTTTCTACCATGGAGTGACTGCATCAGTGGACCGGGGAAGAGATATGGATATCGTCTATCTGGACTATTGCAAGGACTTTGAAACAATATCTTGCAACTACTTGAAGGGAGGCTGTAGTCAGGTGGGTTGGGCTCTTCTCCCGGGCAACCAGTGACAGGACGAGAGGGCACGGCCTGAAACTGTGTCAGGGGAGGTTTAGGTTGGATCTCAGGAAGCCCTTCCTCATGGAGAGGGTGCTCAGGCACTGGGATGCACTGCCCAGGGAAGTGGTGGAGTCACCATCCCTGGAGGTGTTTAAGGAGAGGCTGGACGTGGCACTTAGTGCCCTGGTCTGGCCGATGTGGTGGTGTTGGGTCATAGGCTGGACTTGATGATCTCAGAGGTCTTTTCCAGCCTCAGCAATTCTGTGATCCTTCTCTCTAAATTAGAGAAATGTGGATTTGATGGGTGGATTGTTTGGTGGATAAGGAATTGACTGGATGGTCTCATTCAGAAATTGGTGGTCAATGGCTTGATTTCCTCATGGAGATGGGTGACAAGTGGTGTCCCTCAGGGGTCCAAACTTGGACCAGTGCTGTTTAATATCTTCATCAATAACATGGTGGAATCAAGTGCACGCTCAACAAGTTTGCACATGACAGCAGGTTGAGTGGCATGGTCAACATGCTAGAGGGATAAGATGTCCCCGAGAGTGAGAAGTGGGATGTCCCCCAGAGTGAGAAGTGGGATGTCCCCCAGAGTGAGAAGTGGGATGTCCCCCAGAGTGAGAAGTGGGATGTCCCCCAGAGTGAGAAGTGGGATGTCCCCCAGAGTGAGAAGTGGGATGTCCCCCAGAGTGAGAAGTGGGATGTCCCCCAGAGTGAGAAGTGGGATGTCCCCCAGAGTGAGAAGTGGGATGTCCCCCAGAGTGAGAAGTGGGATGTCCCCCAGAGTGAGAAGTGGGATGTCCTCCAGTCGAGAAGGGGGCCTGTGTGAACCTCATGAGGTTCAGCAAGACCAAGTGCAAGGTCCTGCATCTGCGTCGGGGCAATCCTCAATATTAGTACAGGTTAGCGGATGATGGGCTAGAGAGCAGCCATACAGAAAAGAAGGACTTGGGGGTACTGGTGGACGAAAAGCTGGACATGAGCCAACAAAGTGCATTCACAGCCCAAAAGGCCACAGTTGCAGCTCAGTGTCGGTAGACTCAGGCCCTTATCCATGTCTTAACAATGGTCACCAGCTCTGCAATGGTTATGTGTAGTCCTGTAGTGTGGGATGAGGCATCAGAAACAATTTTTGTTCATGGGGAGGTCAGGGCCTCTGAGCTGCTTATGGTCAAGCTTGTTATTAGATCACCACACCTGGTCTGTATAGTAAAACAAGAGGAAGAAAATGCCATCTGCAGTTTTCTTAGTCCCACTTGCTGTGCAAGATAAGGGTAGTTCAAGGGTCCTTTCTGGTAGGAAGGAGTATGAAGGCCTGTGCAGCCATGAGATAGGTGACCAGCTGCTTTTTCGTATGAGTTCCTTGTCCAGTTCCTTCTTACTCCTGGCATCTCCTATTGTGTCTGGGGCTCTCTTGGTCTTTTAGAGATGCATTCCCCAGTGCTTAACCCTGAGGAGCTGCTGCTTGTCTTGTAGCCTTCTGCCAAATGGCTTGTTACCCTCCAAAAGAAGGATTTTGGCTAAAGGATGGAAAAGCTTGGAACACTGTGTTACCAAATACAGGACACGGGCAGAAAGCTCCTACCCAGATGAGTTATACTCCCTTCCAGTGGTGACAGGAAAGCGTCAGAGAGTAAACACCTAAAGATGAAATAGGAGGTGGGAATTAGTGGACTCCAGGCTTGTCCAAGTGCAATAGATATGTTTAGCTTTGCCTCCATAGTAAATTGCTGTTTCCATGTGATGTATGTTAGATTCTGGTCTGTTACATGTGTGTAAAAGTAACTCTACCTTAAAAAAGAACAAAACACCAACTGCAGAAAGCCCCAACATTTGGACCAGATGCTGTTTTCTTTTTCTTTCTTTCTTTCTCTGTCCCTTGTCATTCCTCCTTTCGGTGTAATTCCCCCTTTTTCTTCACAAGGCTTTTCTTTTGCCACTTCAGACCATCAGTGGCAGACAAGTAGGCTGTGCTCCTGCATCGTGCCAGCCCACAGATGCTGAGTACCCCTGAGGTGCTGCTAGTGGAGGTCTGTTTGGGAGGAACCAGGTTGGTCTTCTTAGCACCTTCCAGAAATGCCTTTCAGAAGTGATCTCCTGTGTCTGACCTCCGTACTAAGGATTTATACTGTTGTACCAACAGTTTTAGGAGGGCCATCATAAATCAACAAATTTGTCGAGTCAGATCACCCACGTCTTTATTTCTGGATGTGAATAATAAGTCAGAATTTCTGAATGCCTAGTAGTCATTTTGACTTTGAATGAGAAAATGTCCAAAACGTAGCAGCTTTAGCAACAGCTCTGATGCATCTGAAATAAGAGAGATGATTTGGAAAATCTCTTGTGTGTTGCTGAGATGCTTAATTTGAGTTTCTCACATAAAGTCAGCTCAAACCTTTTTGCCTTACGAAATTTCCTTGTGTATTGGCACCCCTGACCGCTGTCAGGGCAGTGATGCTTTCTGTCTGCGTCATGACCACACCTGGGCACCAGTTGAAATTTTACATGGGTGACTCACATCCTTCATAATCTGATCCTGAGAAGGTGTGGAGTGGTCATGGGTTGAAAAAGTGCATTGACTGTGCCGCCTGATCCACAAACGCAATTCCAGGTGGTTCCCCTCCGGCTCATCTTGAACAAGCGAGGGGCTGTAGTCCCCTGAAACGCAGCTCCGTGAGCTTGGGCGGTCAGGGCAGAGATGCAGCCGTGGTAGTGTTGCTCCTCAGTGTCTGTCCAAGGGCAGGGTTCTGAAGTCGTGATGCATTGTAGGCACTGGAGCTCTGTGTCGATTTGTGTGTCAAGGTGTAAAGCATCGATTGTAAAATATCCTCCAGTGGCTTATAGTCTTGTTGGACCAAAAGCTTAGTGATGTAGATTTTCTTATGGAGTTTGTTTAAGAAAGCTTATTTATCTGATGATACAAAACTAGGGGGAGTGGCTGACACTCATAGTTCAGTAAGGACAAGCGTAGAGTCCTGCATCTGGGGAGGAATAACACCAGGTACCAGGACAGATTAGAGGTTGCCCTGCTGAAAGCAGCCCCGTGGAGAAAGACCTTGGAGTGCTAGTGGGCAGTAAGTTGTCCATGGGACAGCAACGTGCCCTTGTGGCCAAGTGGGCCAGTGGGATCCTGGGGTGCACTAAGAAAAGTGTGTCCAGCAGGTCTAGGGAGGTTCTCCTCCCCCTCTACTCTGCCCTGGTGAGACCACACCTGGAATACTGGGTCCAGTTTTGGTCTCCCCAGTTCAAGAGAGACAGGGACCTACTGGAGAGAGTCCAACGGAGACTTGAGAGTCCAAGGGACTTGAACATCTCTCCTGTGAAGAGAGACTGGGAGAACTGGGGCTGTTTAGCGTGAAAGGTGAGGGGACCTTATTAATGTATATAAATATCTGAGAGTTGAGTGTCAAGAGGAAGGAGACAATCTCTTCTCAGTGGTGCCCAGCCATAGAACAAGAAATAATGGGTTTAAGTTAAAGACACAGGAAGTTCCACCTTAACATGGGGAGAAACTTCTTTACTGTGAGGGTGACAGAGCACTGGCACAGGCTGCCCAGAGAGGTTGTGGAGTCTCCTTCTCTGGAGACTTTCAAAACCTGCCTGGATGCGTTCCTGTGTGGCTGCCCTAGGGGATCCTGCTCTGGCAGGGGGTTGGACTAGATGATCTCTAGTGGTCCCTTCCAACCCCAAACATTCTGTGATCTTGTCTTGAGTTGTTTGTACTGTTTAGCAGCCTCAGACTCCTGGGTGCATCACAGGTGTTTTGGACGCTTCCACTCTTGCAGGCTTTTCTTGGCTATCTAGTTGGATTTTGGTGTACGCTATCGCTCTTTATGTCTCCCTTGTTGGCCTGCCTATCCAGAATCTCCTTCTGTATGGCAGAATAGCAACAGTGTGAAATTTAGGCTTGCCTGTCAGTTTTGGGATTGCTCCCAAGTTTTCTGAACAGGAACGCTTTTGCTCTGAAGTGGTGTAGTGAGGTACAACAGCAGCACTGGGAGCTTTGTGTTTCTGTAGCTCATTGCCTCACTGTACGCTTGCTTGTGCTTGGAAGATTATCTCTGCAGCCATAACTTTGAAATTGTCTTTTTTCTCATAGGAAAAATCAGGTTCTGCAGAATCAGGTGACACTCATGAAGCAAGCACTACTCAGCAAGCATGGCCAGATGTATGTTTTTTTCATATTTGTGTTCAAAAGAGATTTTGGGTTTTTTTCTCTCTTTTTCACCTCGTAGTCAAAATGGAAGTGAACAGTGAAACTTGGGGAGGAGGAAATAATAAACCTACCCTTTTCTGCACTGGAGCAGACTGCTGCTTCTGCCAACTGGCCTCTCTGAGAGAACCACTGAAGTCATCAAGCCCATCTATTTTCATCCAGTGACACAGTGCACCGAGGCAGCTGGCAGCACAGGCACACAGCAAACAAAGCAAGGGAAGGCGAGTGGGTTTTATTTTTCCTTCCTTTGCTCCCACCCAACTGCAGAGAATTTTTTCTTGCTGATGACAGCATTGCCATTTCAACCCTGTTGAGTTTTTGGTAGATAGAGTGATTTGAAGGGGCTGGAAATATCTTAGCCAGAAGTGCTGAAGCAGGGGCACCTCAACATTTGTCGTCTAATGAAGCTGGTCTCAGCCTCACATGCGTGTGGCTTAGTGTCAGGCTGCTGTAATGCTGTCATTGAACTGACCAGGTGACTCTGGGTGGATGAAACGGTGACCATCTGAGGCTGCAGGCAGGATCCTTGATTTAAACTACAAAACAGAAAGTGAAAGTAAAGATCAGAAATGCCAAGGCTGCTACTACCTGACTTAGTCGTACAAGAGGTGTTCAGAAAAGTAGTACTAGCAGAGGTAGGGCACACATAATTTATAATTTATCAGTACATAGGAAAACACATTTAATGTCCTGCTGTGCAGTAAATGTATCCCCTACAGGATGACCAAAGAGCGATAAGAAACTCTGCTTGTTTTTTAATTCACCTCTTTCCACCTAGTAAAAAAAAAATAAAAATTGCTTTTATTCTTTATGGTTTACTTAATCGAGAGCTTTATCTCATGTGCTTGTATCTGCAGGGTTAGAAGAGTGAGTGATGAATTGGGTCCTGCCTTTAGGATTACGTATTTGCCACCACAGCATGTTTAAAGGTGCACCGTGAACTTCATATTGTGAGCAGTTAGTGAAAATTGTTGTTTCTGAAACGTAAAAATACCAGCCCTTAACCATACACAGCCTGAAGGAGCGTGCTGGCAGCCTCTCGGCTGGCTCAGGGAAGAAGACACAGACTATTTCGGAGGAAGGCACAGAAGTGCTACCTCACTGCAATGTGTAGTTAATGGAACTAGACAGAGTTGTGGCATGACTGCGTTCAGGGGTCAGGACGGTGAAGGATGCCATGATTCAACCTGATGTAGCAGGGGAGCCTTGGCAGGAAGCCGCCGTGTTTATAAGAAGCGGGTAACCACAGCTGCCAGTGGCCCTGAAGGATTCCACTGTGGCTTTTGTTATGAATAGCAGGCATGGCTGCTGAAAACTCAGGTTAAAAAAAAAAATAAATAAAAATTAGATACCAGTGGGAGATGCCATGTGAAGGAGACACGGGTTCTGTCCCCCAGTAACAATAAAATTTTTGCATTCTACATCCGTCACAGTGGTTCTAAGGCAGTAAAGGATCAAAGATCAAATAATTCCAAACCAATATAATACTTCTTTTAATATGAAGTTGATGTTGGGGAGAAGGGAGGAAAAAGGAAGACCACTGTTGTTTTAGTTTGTTTCAGTAGAAACAGAGAGAACGGGGCTTCTGGCATTCTGCTGCTTACTTCATTGGTTTAAAAGACCTCTCCTGTCAGTGGTTTTGTTTTGTTGTAGATATCCAGTGGGTTTTGTTTTGTTTGTTTTAAAACGCTTTCTAAAAATGATGAGCTGCATTAGCCCAACTGTTGCAATAGTATCTTGTCTTAATCATCTAAATGCCGTAGAAATACATCCCACTTGCAGCCTGACCTGGCATTTAAACTGGAATTGATAAAGGAACTCCCAAGTTTTGCAGTAATCTTTATTTATTACAAGGGTTGTGTTTTTCTGTCCAAGGGAGTGGAGATCCCGGAAAGTTCCGCACCTCAGTCAAGGTTGAATCTGTCCCAATGTGATGTGTGTTTTCCAGTGTAGGCAGAATATATTTATACATAAAGCATCAAAGTGAAGTTCCCAGTCTTTGGCTGTGATAACAAATGAGGCATCTGAGCCAGGGTTTTTGGCTGGTGTGTTGCTGTGAAACAAAGCGTCAGTCAATTTTGCCTTCTCAAAGTCATTTATGCAAAAATTATTTAAATTCATAGAATCATAGAATGGCCTAGGCTGGAAGGGACCTTAGGGATCATCTAGTCCAACCTCCCTGTCATGGGCAGGGATGCCTCTCAATTGCTGAAGATAAATTAAGAATTTTTGGCCAAGCTTTTCCACTGCAAATTTGATTCTCTGTCATGATGGAGGCTTAGATTTCGCTTTTAACCTGCTGTGTTATTCCACGTAAGAGGACTTATTAATCAACTTCGAAAAGAAGTTTTGTTTTCTTTGTTGGCTTTTCAGTCTGCAGCCTTTTCATCTCTTCACTCTTTCTAGTCTTGGCTATCTTTTCCTGGTGCATTACTGTGAATGCTGAAAAGGATGCTGAACCTTTTGTGGTACCAGGCTCACTCCTGCTTTTTTTTTTACATGTAAGTACTGCCTTTCGTGACATCTCTCCTATTTTGCAGCTCAGAGCTGGACTTGCCTTGATCCTTGTAGGGCCAAGTACCACGTTGCCAAAGCTCAGAGCCTTATGCTGCTTGTACATTGCCTGTGGCATCGCTCCTCACTCAGCTTGCCCCTCCCGGGGAGTCAGAAAAAGGGCAGCCTGTCCCTGCTGCCCTTTGCTAACCTGCCACAAGCTCAGCTGATGAATTGCATAAGCGCGGTGCGTGAAATCAGTGCAGAAAGGAAAGCCCGGGGGGGCGAGAGCAGGGTGAGTTCCTGCACGTTTATGGTTTGGTTCTTACTTGGCGCTTCTTGGCCTCCTACGTGAGAGGGAAATTTGATGAAACTTAGCAGACAGTTAATTCTGAACTTGACTGATGTTATCTGCTTCCTCCGAGGTCAGGAAAGTGCAGACTTGAGCTCGTTTTGGTCACCGATGGGGTTGAATTACAAGCGTGGCATGTGGGTTGGGCAGATGATGAGCTCTCCAGCTGGGCAGGGAGGAACAAAGAGCTCAGATCTGGCTGGTCTGTGCCTCGTTTTGTAACTGAATAACTAGATTAGCTCCTTTTTACATCCTACCTTGCCTCTGCGTGGCATTTACACGCAACGCACAGTTACAGATGGTCTTAGATTCGCGTTGAGGTGCTTGAATGTAGCAGTTGCTGTCATAAAATGGCTTGATAGGTTATGGAGGTGATGACAGCAGTCCCCTGTCTTTGTAGAGAATATGGAATTCCCTTACATGTGTTTTTTATGTGTAATAAATCTCTTGGGATCAAGATGTTTAAGAACCTCTTCCTCTTTGATACCTCTGCTGTTGTGATGAGAGAAATTACTTGAGCTGGAGTCCTTGGTATGTTAAAAGACAGTTATTAGCAACGCATTTTCCATGGTGAGCTTTGGACTTTGGACTTTCTGAATTTGCCCAGTGCTGTTTACTGCAGAGCACAGCACAAACCCCTTGTGCCTGTCTTAGGAACGGAGAGAGGGGATCACTGAGCATTGTAATTTCTGTGCTAGGAAATGAATTTTGCAGCTGGATTGGTTTTTGTCTGTCAGAGAGTGCAGTGAACAGTTTCTAGCTGTGGCCTCGTGTTTGTGAATTTACCAGACTGGGAAATGCCTAAACCTATGCGTTGTGGGTTTCTTTGTTGTTTTTTTTTTTTTTCGGAGGTGTTTTTTTTCCTTGCTCAATCTCCCCCCCTCCTCCTCCCCCCGTGATACAGATCTGAAGCTGCTGGGTTGGAAAACTTTGATATTGCAGAGCAGTGCAAATATGCAGGGGCCTGTGATACCATTAAATCTCTTACAACAAATTAATCTTGTAGTGTCTGTATGGAAGAATTAAAGTTCAGAGTGCTGGTTTGCATTAACACCCACGCCTCCTGAAAGCCACAAGAGTCTCTTAACTCTTGTCGAAACCACAAGGCTTCTCAGTGATGTGCTTCTCAGCCTTAAAGGTGAGCTTTAAGAGAGCAATAGCATACGTAAAATCTAACCGCCTTAAGTCATCTTGAGTTGTTGGATGCTTAACTTCTGAGAAACCCAGCCTCTGAAAATCTGGGCTGACGGTGCAGGTTTTGTTTTACTTTTTATTGGGTTTTTTTGGTTTTGGGTTGTTGTTTTTTTTGGTCTGTAGACTTTAGCAGCTGACCAAGTTGAGCCCAGAGGATTTTTAAGAGAGCCCTGCGAGGGAGGTAGAGGTGCATTGGCGATCAGACCCCCTTTCTCCTCCATGCCTGTGTCTGCGCAAGGCCCGGCATCAGAGATTTGGTGGAGCACCTCGTCCGGGTGAAGAAGCCTTTTATGCTTTCTTGTTCCTGTGGCACAGATCAAGCAACATGTGGTTGAGTGCAAAAGCCTAGTGCTGTTAGTTTGGATCAAGGGAGAACAGAACCCAGAGGACAGATCCTGTTTAGGTGGTGGGGAGGGACGGGCATGCTGCGTGGCGCAAGGGTCTCGCACCCTGTCGCGTCTCTAGATGTTCTCCAGCATGAAGGAAGAGGTTTTGCTGCTGGTCCAACCCGAGCAGCTGACAGCTGCCTTTGAGAGCATGAGCAAGTGGTTTCTAGAAGTAGCAGACACCCCTGAGAGGTTTTTCTTTCCTCCTAAGCAAAGTTTGTCAGGTTCTCTAACAAGCTTCCCTTCTGGCTTCTCCCACCTGCCTGTTCAGAGCTTCCCATTTCGGTATCTAGCTTCAAAAGGCACTCAAGGGTCCTTTGGGTTTGAGCTCAGAGATCTAGAAATTAAATGTGAATTGTTAGATCAAATCAGGACTTGATTTTTGGAAGGTCAAAGTGACTTATCTGCCCTGAAGTCTGAGGGTAGAAATATGTTGTGTCTTAAGAGCCCGTGTATGGACAAGAAAGGTACAATCTATTTGCCAAATCAAAGAGCAGGAGATGGAAAGACAAACAAATACTACTAAGGAAAACTCTGGTATGTGAGCGTAATGATGCAAGACATTACATAAAATATGCTTTTATATATATATATATAATGTATGTATGTATTTTTTTTTAGATTAGTAAAAAAAACTCAGTGGGTATTTTGGTGGTGATGGTGACAGTCATGATGGAGAAGAGGAATTCTGTTCTGGATATGGTTACTTTTTTGCCTCTTCCTGTGCTTCAAAACGGAGCAGAAAGTGGTCATCTTAGTCTTTTTCTAACCAAACACTGCTTTTCAGGCACAGCCTAAGCTTGGAAAATCTGACACGGAATGGTAGGAGCTTCCTTCTGGAAGTGGCAGTGAGAGTTAGTGTGGCAGTGCTTGTGTGAGCCTCTGGTTAAGACTATTTGATTTAATGCCCTCTTGTGAATCACATTTCCCTTTTTCCTTTGTTGCGCGTCTTCTGTTCTGAAGACAGGGAGATGAGAATTAATATTACTTGGTGACCATAAATGTCTCCTCTTATGTCTTTGGTTCTGTGGTAGGATGCCCAGTTAGCAGTTGTGTTATTTCTAAATTACCTATGTTGCCTGAAAGATAACATGAAGCTTAAGTGGTGGTGCTGGTGGTTGTCAACAAATGTCACGGTTGTGTCTTCCTGTTTGGGGCTGTTTTGGGTTCGAATGTGGTAGAGCTGCAGCAACAGAATTTGTTGACTTTGTTGTTGTTTCACAGATTCTGTAGAGTGGGAATTTCGGACTATTTTGGGAATGGCAAGAACATGGGATGGAGGCAAAGCCTTCCTTGTGCAGTATATGGAAAATGATTTAGAAGCTATAAGCTACGTTTCCAGGTACTCAAGTGTACAAATGAAAAATTAAGGGGAACTACTTTTATGGTGAGAGAAGGCTGAAGTGAAAGGAGCGTGTTCAGGAGACTTTACAACCTTCAGAAAAGCCTAGAAAAACTGGATCTCGCCGAATACATTCCTTTTCCTAGCCATTTAGAAAACTGGAGATGCACATAGGACATGTTAATTTTTATGCATCAAGACATATTAGATAAGATGACCTGTGTCTCCTCTTTTCCCCTCCTTTTTGTCTTAGTTTCTTGCTATAGACTCTTTCTTTAATGACGCTCAGACTCTTCTGGAT
>NW_009714351.1:13861-27171 GCF_000703405.1 Apaloderma vittatum | reverse complement strand
TCTTTCCCTCTTCCCTGAGGCCGTTCTCACATCACCCATGTTCTCATGGCTAAAGACAAACAAATGGGCAGATCCATGTGGAGGACAAAAAGAATGAAATAACTCCAAAATAACCCCCCAAAACTGTGGTGCAGATGTATTTTTTCCCAGAAAAGATTTGAGAAAGACTAGGTTTAGGATGACAGATGTTAGTTAGGTTTCTTTACGACCTTTTGGAAGATGCTCAGATACTAAGAGCAAAGGACGTGAAGTAATTCTGTTTGTTTAAATACCCTGGTACATTTTGCATTTTGCTTTCTTTCTGGTTGGCACACTTGAGATTGCTTTATGACTGCGTGATCTTTGTTTTCCTGCCTGAGGCAAACAATTTATATGTACTAATAATTCACGTAACTCTTTTTGAAGCTGACATATTTTTTCTAATCTAGGAACATGCTGGCGAAAAAAACCCAACCAACCAACAAACCACAAAACAAGCACCAGAATGTTTTAAGAGAGGTTTTCCTCTTAGTACGCTGGTCTCTGCAGTTGTAAAACTCTACGAAATGATCATTTAAAATTTCTGTGACAAAGATTTGGCTTCTTAATGCCAAATTTCTTGAATTTTGTTGTTACCTAGTCTTTGTCAAGACAGTGGTGTTTATTTTGATCTCAAAGTGGCTCAGTTTTCAGCTGGGAGAAGTCTGAATCTGTATTTTTGATTCAGGGCAAGATGCTAGAAGGCTACTGATACATTCTTCCTTCTGTCCCAGGCTTCCTATAGGAAGCTACTGGAGCACTCAACTCTTCCACACCTCACTGGGTGCTTTAGCAATTTGAAATGTTAATGGTCTGGAAATGATCGCTTTGGAAATTAGTTAAATTTGGAGATTGTTGCATGAAGATGGTCTCATGCAGATTTTGTATTTTTATATACATCTACGTAAAGTTATAGATCATGTTTAATATACGTGGTATTAGATAAACAATGTATGTATTTAATGCCTCACATTTTAAAGTTCGGGTACTACCCCGAAGAGAAGTTTCTGGGTTTTTCTTACTTCAAAAACTATTCTTATGAGAGCAGCTTAGAACTTGCTCTTAATATATTTTGTCTTGGCTTTTGGAATTCAATGTACGTTAGTTGTGGTTCTTTGTATTCTTTATTATTCTGTTATTATTGTGGGCCATGTTCTCCCTGGTGACGAGTGATAAGACAACGGAAAGTGGCCTTAATTTGTGCCAGAGGAGGTTCAGGTTGGATTTTAGGAAGAATTTCTTTACTGAGGGGGTTGTCAGCCATTGGAACAGGGGGCCCAGGGAGGTGGATGAGTCACCGTCCCTGGAGGTGTTTAAGAGAAGGGTGGATGTTGTGCTGAAGGACGTGGTTCAGTGGTGTTGATGGGGCTAGGAGAAAGGTTGGACTTGGTGATCTTGAAGGTCTCCTACAACCAAAACTGTTCTATGATTCAGAGCAGGGAGGTGCTGAGTAAGAGCTCGTCAGGCAGGAGCAAGTCCGAAGCCTTGTTTTTAAAGCTTCTAGTGGATTATAGAATATTTTGTCAGAACATTCCAAATGCTCCATTTTTTTCTGCCTGTTGGACAAAATAAAAATGAGTTAAACCAAAGAGCATCCTCAGACCATTAAGGTATAAGCTCCTGTAGTGAAATTCACAAAATAATAGCAAGAAAAAGCTTGCATTTGACCATAAATATTTTAAGAGGTAGATTTTCTGTGTTGCTCCATGTAAATTCCAGATCTGTAGTGGAGGAGGTGAATGGAAAATAATAAAGAAAATGCTTTAAAGGTAGATGAGGATAAAAGAAAGTAGGATGTTGTAAGCAAGATGTTTTGATCCTTCTTTGGCAGGGGTGTTGGACTGGATGATCTTTTGAGGTCCCTTCTAACCCCTGACAGTTGGTGATTCTGTGATCAATAAGTCTGTGGGAAACCAATGTATGTCAATGGTGTAGCCATAAAGCAAATGCAAGCTTAATACTTAAATAACAGTAAGTGGGAAAAGCATCTTGCAGAGTGTGATTTGGTCCTCTCTGTGGTGATATTTGATACTTACGCATGGCTGCAAATCTGCAATGACCTCAGTTGAATTTTTCCTCCTTTTGGGGCTCACCCTATCATTAAGCACACCTGGAATTTGTGCTCAGATCTGGAAGCCTCTCTTCCCCACCCCAGCTTTGACAGTCGGGGGGCCCTTTGGTGATGGCTTCGGTTGCCCCAAGGTACCACTTCCGAGATGCCTGCATTTTTGATCAGAGGATGTCCGTGAAGTCTAGCGATGTCCTTCTTATATGTTCGCGGGACATTTTACTCTTACTTCCCGGGGGCAAAGCTGCTAAATTCTTCAACTTCAGTACTCTTCAGTCTTTGAGTTCCTTTCCCATGACTTTGCCATTATTTCTAGACATACTTACATATATGTTCTGCCCACATGGAAAATAGGTTCAAAGCAGCTGCGGCAATTGAGGAGAGCAAAAGGAACTATAAAATACCTGACAAATACCAGTTTAGTAATATTAGCAAAACATATATCTTGTGCCACGCAGTGTTGAGTTTATTTCAGAAGGGCTTCAAAGCAGTTGCAGAATCTTGAAACTACCAGATTTAGATTTCTCACTTAACTATGTGCTGGAAGCTACATCTACACAAGCAGGTGACCTGAAACAGCAGAAGCAGATGGAAACAATGAGAGCGGTTGTTATTGCAGACCCTTATGACACCGTTGGGGTTTGGAGTGCATTTGGTGTGCAGCTGGAGAGGGGCTTCTGGTGTAGCTTCCTCCAAAAGCCAACCTGGTTTGCTTGCGCCATGGCACCCCTGGGGGCTGGTTAGCTCAGTGGTTTGAGCACGGTGCTGGCAATAAGGATCAACACCAAGGTCACGGGTTCGATTCCCACTCGGTCCCCATGTGTTGCCAGGTCTAGTCGAGAGGTGGCATCCCTGCCCATGACAGGGAGGTTGGCCCAGATCCTCTCTAAGGTCCCTTCCAGCCTAGGCCATTCTATGATTCTCTATGATTCTACGATAAGCTGATAGCCTGAGCCAGCATGCTGGTGCAGGAGTAGCCTTCATATTGCAGGGAAGGAGGAACACAGCTTGCCAGGGCAGTTCAGTTCTTTTGTCTCTCTTGATTTAACTCTATTTGAACCTTAGTGTCACCAGACTCCTCATTAGGGTAGCTCGGCACTTAGAGCTTATGTGGAGGAACGCTCAGCTTGAGTGCTTGACGAGCGATAGAATATTGCTCCTTCTGCCACAGAGGTTTGTGGTCCTCTCTTCTAACTCTCTTCTCAGTTACTGCTTCGACAAAAGATTTGTTGCACGCTAAATTTTCTGAAGTTTGGAGCAGGCCCAAGTTCACAGAAAATTACTTCTTAGCCTTCTCAGGAAGGGAGGAGGTCTCATTGTATTTATTTACTCTGCGCTTGGTTTATGGAGGGATTGTCTCTTTATCTGGCATCCTCATTTGGCCTGGATATTCCGCGGGGCACAACGATGAATCATTCATCACCACACAGGGTGAGACCTTTTTTTTTTTTAATGAATAATATTGTAGCAGAACTTTCTATTGTTTTCTTTTTTTTTTTCCTTTTTTTTTTACCCCTTGGGAATTGCTACTAACTGGAAAGTCAACTGAATAGGACATAGCTACGTAAAAGGCAAATCGCCCCTCGCTGTATGCTGGAGGATCTCACTGTGGGAGTTGCAGCACAACACGCAGTGTGGATGCTCCCCATTTGGGATGCCACCCTATAGAAGACCATCTCCCCAGGTCCCTTCGCTTGGGGACTTTGTCCCTTTTGATAGCTGGATGGTCACTTAATTCCCTTCTTTAATTTTCCCATAGCCGAGCAGGATGCGTTGCCTTGTAGGGAATCCTGAATAGGTAATTGGGGTTTTAGATGTGTTGTATAATTTGTGTATCTGTTGATTGTGTCACGATCATGTGGTCTCCTTTCTTTTGCCATTCTGATAAATGAGCTGTAGAATTGTATTTTTGTGGGCTTACACCATAATTCGTGTGTTTTTTGTAGCTCTGGACCAAGGGACCAGGGAAAGACAGTAACAACTGTCATGAAGGACTGAAAACGATT
Source organism: Apaloderma vittatum (assembly GCF_000703405.1). Classification (NCBI taxonomy): domain Eukaryota; kingdom Metazoa; phylum Chordata; class Aves; order Trogoniformes; family Trogonidae; genus Apaloderma; species Apaloderma vittatum. The sequence goes on along the minus strand of NW_009714351.1, from coordinate 23,079 downwards.
TGACTTAAGTCAAACCTCAAACAGTTAATGCTCAAAGGCTACTGCAAGAGGAATATATTTTAGGTTTTTTAGTGCATAAGCTTGCAACATGGCTAGTTACCTTGAAATTCAGTTGCCTATTATGTGCAGGTTACTACTTTTGTGTGTTGTGTGCAGGTTGTTTTAGCGTGAAAAAGGTTGACTGCCAAAGTGAATTAATGCCTTTCACATCTGCAAGTCTTAGTTCAGATCAAAAGTGAACTAAGCCATACGTGTTCAGAGCAGGCATGTGCACACATCATAAATACTGCTGCACAGGCTGGCCTGGTTTGAGAATTAAAAGCTCCTTTTATTTGGTTTTGTAGAAGGGATTCAGAGCTTAAATATTAGTATTTCATAAATACCACAGATTTAGCCTCAATTATTATTTTTTAATCATTATTTGCATTAATCTCCAAATCATTCTCACTGGGAAATTTTGAGTTGAACTTTTTTTTTTTTTTTTTTTTTAAATTTAAATATATGTTCCCAGTTTTCAAGTTCGGTAGTGGTGGGATTTGAAGGACTGGAGTTGTCTGGCACTTTTCCAGCTAGTTCAGCTGTCTTTGGAGGAACTGAGTAGGTTGGTAAAGGGTAGTGTGGGCTCCTTTGTTAAATCCATCACAGAGAGAGCAAGAGAAGTGGGCAGTGGCCGTGGTGAGGGCTTTATTATGTGAGCGCTTTTCCATCTTTTCATCTCTACCTCCCAAAATTCTCTCTTCTTCTAGGGTTTTCTTTTTTGTGCCGAGTTCCCCGAGGGCGTTCAGGCAAGCCTGGGGTTGTTACTCTGCTACTTTCTCAGGAGCTGCTGGGGGAGCGTGAGCTCCTCTTCCATCTTCCTCAGGTGAGGGTGCTGCTCTGAGGCATCTTTCTGCAAAAATGTGTGATGTGGGCTTGGACCTGTGGTTCTCTGGCACCTGAGGGGCTTCTGAGCATTCTCTGGGAAGGCAGGAGCAGCCTCTTTGTCTTCTGATCATAATGTAGGAGAGAGGTTTTCTGAGACTTGGTAAGACTCCTGGTGAGTGTGGGACAGGGGATCCCAGGTGCTTATTTGACATGGCATACTCAGAGGTGTGGGTGAACGAATACGAAGATTAAAGCAAGCAGTGAGCTGTAGATGTGGACACTTTGGCAAACACGGGCGAGAAAAATCAATTTCTCACAAATGAAAGAGGAGAAGAAAAATCAATAGGGAAGGGACTGTTATTTTCAATTTAAAGCCGGAGGAGTTGGGATTTGATCTCCGAGCTCATGCTTTCCTGTTCTCATTCGCGTGTTGCACGGCTCTGTTATTGGAGAACTGTAGACTATGTCATCTAGAGATCATTAAATATAAATGGCTGAAAGAATGTGAAATGTTCCCTGTCCTTATTTATTTATTTACTTGTCTACTTGCACATATTTCTCCCTCTGTATTTAACTCCTGTGGATGCAGGCTCGCCGTGCGGGAGTGTTGCAGCACATGGAGCTTTTGCTGTGAAGTCCCTCAGCCTTTTCCTCCTCGTGCATGTTTTGACAATATTTAAAGCACACAAATCAGACTCTAGTTATTGATCTGTGTTTGTTTCTTTTCAACAGACTGTGGTTCCATCTGGCTACCTGATGGTGAGAGTGCCCCACAAAAACATGACCAATATTTTAAGTAGGAATTCAGAATGTGACTTTGCAGTACAGACTGCACTGAAGTCTGCTAAACACAATGTGGGGGGTCCCAGGTGGGATGAAGACCCTCTCAATCTCCTTTCAGTGCAGCCTGCTCTAATGACAAGGCAGAGCGCCAGTTTCCTATGTTGAAAACAAACCAGTATTTTTGGCTGATTCCTATTGATAGATTCCACGTTGCCAAAACACGTCTACAATAAGATTAACTGTGTGAGAGCTGTGCTACCTTGTAGGTCTGTTTGTATGGAGACGGAGACTTAGCCCAGTAGGTTGTAGGCAAAGGCAGGTACTGATGAGAAGATTCTGTCCTTATTAAAGCTCCTCGAAAGTGGAGAGCTTGCTTGCAAACAGGCTCTTGCACTTGACTCTCTTGGCATTTCAGGAGAGCAAGCAAAAGTGATCATCTGAAAGCTACTGCCAAGTTCACCAGCAAAACTACACATCTTTATCTCTGTCTTCTATAGGCAATAATCTATTTTTCTAGTTTTTTTTTTTAAATTTTATTGGATTAATTTCTTTGCTGTGTATGACTCTGGCTATGCCAGTGCAAAGGGAGATATACCCACTAAAGGCTTAGAGGCTCTGTAAAAGTTACAGGGAGAAATAAGAGTCTGTCCTGACTTGGATCAGTTAAATTTTTTTTGCAAGAGCAGCTTACTGTGTAAGTGTAAGCATGCCAAGAGCAGCTGTGCTGAAAAGTACTTAAGTGCATGTATTAATATATGCATGTCTGTATGTGCCTGTATATATGTATTTGTATGTATTTATACATGGCTGTGTATATATGTATATACATGCATCTGAAATGGAACAATAAGGGAAGGTGACCTACGCTTATCTCGTTTAACATCTCATGGGGGCACTGTGCTCAGATAAAGGTGTAGTGACCACAATGGTTCTGCTAAGGTCAAGGTAGAGGTAAAAAGCCCTTCTGGATCTCAGGTGGGCTGTGGTGACCTCCAGACATGCCTGCCCCCACTGTAAACTGTCTATAGGGAGAGTCTAGGACAGCTTGGGTCCCCTTCTGGGTCCTTTGATTAGATGCCTAACATTAGGGGGAGGCAGACATAGACCACAATGACAAAAAAATAATGTAAAACGTAGGATTTTCAAATCTTCTGAATGACTGAGGCACTGGAATATGAGTCTGGCTCTCAATGCAATATGTCTGAATGGCTGAGATGCTCTTGAAAATGCCTCTCAAGCTAATATAGAAGGACTTTTGAGCTAAACCAGTCAGAGGTGTACAAATTGCAAGCCAATTACCATGTAAAACACTGTGTTCCTGCATTTGTGGAGCTCAGTAACAGCATTATGCGAGCCAGACAAGGCAACTTTGGGTTTCACCACATGTTCTCTTTCAGCTGCTACCCCAAAAATCTGGTACCACAGCCTCACCCTGTTATAGGTTGCTACCTGCTCAAGAGTGTTGCCTATTTGAGTGCATTATTGTTCCTTGATGGGGAATAGCATGTCTGAAAGGAGGGTAATGACTGTCCGCGGCAGTTTCAGCAGCAGTGGATGCCTCTTCTTCAGCAGTGGTGGTTGGAGGAAAAGATGTGCTCAGACCCTCAACCATCATTGTGTTGCTGCGTGGAGAGTGACTGGAAATGGCATTACAGTCTTGTACTTCTCTTCCTTTCTAGTGGTTTCTTTAGGCTGTGCAAGTTCTCTGTCCTTTCAACTTCTGATGTGAAGCTCATGCATCTCATGAGGGGGGTTGTTGCAGGAAGAATCGTTGCCATGTGGTTTGAGGAAAAGGTGTTATTGTTCTGAAACTTTTTTTTTTTGCCTTGACTGCAGGAAGATAAGAGAGATGAACAGCGAGGGAGGGAAAAAAATTCTTAATGGTTACTCAAACTTACGTTCTTAGGGGATTCTTTTATTATATATGTGTGCACCTGGATAGGAAGACAACTAAAGAAATTAGAAGCAACGAAGATGTTTGCTAGCTGGAGAGACAAAAAATGTGAGTGTGCTGGACCCAGAGCACTGCTCCACTACTAAGTGAGGTAAACAGCAGAGATAATAAAACTAGCCCTAGTCTTTAAAAGCAATCCCCCATCATTAATTGGTTGTGGTCAGCCAGAGAGAAAGCAGGAAGATCTCTAGGATAGTTCGGATCTCTCTTGCTGTGGAGTTCGACTCCTTCCTCTGAGGTTTCCGTAGTTGGCAACAAGTGGAAATGCTTTCAGGAAGTTGGTCTTCAAGTACAGCAGAAGCCTGCGTGGCAGGAAGGCTCCTGTTCTCCTGCAAAGCTTGGACATGGGTACAGCTGAGGATATTTCCTCCTGTCTTCCTCATATCTTGGTAAAACTCAGAATAGCCAAACATACTAATATAATGAAAATATTCCTCTCAGTCTTGTCCCCTTTTTTTTATGCTCGTAAATATATGACATTGCCAGATACACATATTGTAAAAGTAAGAAGAGCACAAGCATTACAACTGAGTATCTAGAAATTTGCATTTTTCTGAATTTTTCCGTCTACTCACTTCTTTGAGACAGTAATATGAAGATGAGTCAGATATGGAAACAGCAAAAAAACTTGTTCAGTTGCATTTGTCTAATGTTTTCTGCTTATGGCTCACTTTTTTGTGTCTTCTTTCTGGTGTCTTGCTCATGAGTACGCTCATGAGATGCTCTTGTGGTTTAAAAAGATGTAAAATGAATAGACATAGTTTGTCTTGATGAATTTGCTTTACTTCCTGACAGTGGTCAGCTCATTCAGCTTTCTGATCCAACAATTTCTGTAAAAGCAGAGAAGCAAAAAATCCCGAAACAGCCGACTACCATACTCAACCAACAACAAAAAAGCCATCATTCCCTCAGGAGTATTCTGAAGCTTCTTAAAGTAATTTTTATACTGAAAGAGCTGTAGAAGTTTTCAGTGTTTGTTTTGCATTTCTGCTCTCCATCACTTACATGATTCTTCTTCCTTTTGTCCACCGTTTTTTACTTTGTGTACTCTGTTCTCTTCCTCATGTTCATGTTTTCTGCTGCTCGCTTTCCTTCCTTTGTCCATCTTTTTCTTTCACTTTGCCAGAGGAGGTTACACTCGTGCCATTACCCCTGTCGCTAAAGGTAACTGCAGCACGTCCCTCTCTTTGCCTCCCTCTGCCAGTGGAACATTTGGAGAAGACACCTCTGCTCTCGTGCAGCCACATTTCTTCTTGCGTGGTTGATGTGTTTGGTCTGTTCATCTTCCTTCAGGTAGAAAGTTTGGGAGTGCTTAAGTTCTGTTGAAAATCAGTCTGTTCTTACCATATTACTGATTATTGCCCCAGTGACTGGGGTGTTTTTTTTCTGGAGCTCCAGGGAAGGATCTGGTCTAATTGCAGAGAAAGGCAAGGCCACCTGCAAATGATGGTTACACAAGACATTTGTGGGGCTGAACAAGGAAATTCAGTGACTTTCTTCAGGGAAAATCCAAATGCATGAAACAGCTCTGGGAAGACGGGAAAGGCTGAAGGAGCTGGGTCTCTTTAGCTTGGAGAAGAGGAGGCTGAGGGGTGACCTCACTAATGTTTATAAATATGTGAAGAGTGAGTGTCAGGAGGACAGAGCCAGGCTCTTCTCAGTGATGTCCAATGACAGGACAAGGGGCAATGGGTGCAAGCTGGACATAGGAGGTTCCAGAGAAACATTAGGAAAAACTTTTTCCCTGTGAGGGTGACAGAGCACTGGCATAGGCTGCCCAGGGGGGTTGTGGAGTCTCCTTCTTTGGAGACTTTCAAAACTCACCTGGATGTGTTCCTGTGTGACCTACTGATGGTGGTCAGCCAGGGAGAAAGCCCTGGCTGGCGGGGGGAGCGGACTGGATGATCTTTTGATGTCCCTTCCAACCCCTGACATTCTGTGATTCTGTGACTGCCTTCGATGCACAACCAGTCATGTCATCCCTTGCTTCTCCGTGCATTTTGGAAGAGCAAATCTCATGTTACTGTCTGGGAGAAGCTGGGCATGGGTTAAGGCCCCGCTGACCCAGGAGGAGCAGCTTAGTCCTGTCAGCAACTCCGGACTGGTGTGGAGAGTTCCCCCCTGGTCTTGTTGGTCTGGTTTAGTCAAGAAGAATGAAACACTCTTAGCTCTTCTCAGGTGAATAATATTTGCTTTTCTTTGGATGGAGGAACTGCAGATCTGGTACCTTGTGCAGAGTGTTTGGATTTAAGATTGGCCTTTTTTTTTTTTTTATTGGTTCATTATGGTCAGCTCTGAAAAGTGGGTGAAGGCTTTAATCCTGCTGTCAAGTGCTTCTGTCTTCAGATGCATGAAGTCTGGGCATGGGAACTTGAGGACCAGGTACCTGTGAGATTGGGAGCTGCAATGAGGGACATATGGCCATTGCTGTCTACTGGATCTGATGTTCAGATTTGGTCTGTAGGCACCAAAGAACACTATTTTTCCACAAACTAAGTGGCTGTCCCTTCTAAACATTGGGGTTTATGGTAGCTTTTTTTTTTTTGTGGTTCTGTTATTAGAAGGCAGTTGGGTTTATGGATAGCTGGTGGTGAAAAATCATTGCGACAAAGTCAAAATCAGGCAGTTTCATCTGTAGTTTGAAGGGTACTTCATTGCAAAAACTTTTTTGAGGAAAAAGAAAAAAGGTTTTAAAATGAAAGCTGAGATAAGCACTATCAGTGAAAGGACCTTAAAAAGTTTGCAGCCAGCAGTCATAAAGATAGGACATATATGGAAGCAGTTGCAGATAATGTTTTACCTTGAACTGTCCATTTCTTTTTATATTCTTACAGTAAAGGTTTCTGATAATATTAAGTAGATGAAAACTCATATTTCTTTTACCATCTCTAGTTAAATATGTTCATGCTTCCACTGGAAATCCATATCTTCAGAGGCTGATAATTCTCAGCTGTAAAAATGTGTTCTGAGCAGAAACTTAACATAGGATATCTCAACAAAAATAAAAGTCACTTCAGGTGTAAATTACCTGCTGCCTGTAGAAAAGAAGTTAACAAGACTGGAGAAGATATATTGTACTGCACTGCAAAGTCATCTGCTATATAACAGAAATGGCATATTGTCCAGAAAAGAAAGCTGATGGTCTGTACATGGGTGAATTGAAGGTGTTGCCTCTTAGTTAGTGGTAGCTTTGAATTACCTTGGAGAGATCAGTTTTCTTTAAATAAAGTGTCATCTGAAGAGACTATGCCGAAGTGTTCCCAGATGAACACAGGAACGTGTGCTCCGTTGGCTTAGCAGCTGCATCCAAGATGCTTCTCTCTTGCAGGAGCTACAAGCAAATCTTGATGGTTTCACTGTAATTTTATTCTCTTTGGCCTCTACAAACAAACAAGTAATTTAAACATGCCTTTTGTGCTTTGTGATGTGAGACACTGCGCAGGTAGAGATTCAGGAGCATATCCTACCTCTTGTCTCTGTTTGAGCTTTGTTTAAGTGCCCGTTGGCATCATGTCTGACAGTTAAACAGCACTCATGGGTTAATTTAATTTTCTTTTGAAGCACATCTGTAGAGTGTTGAGAAATAAAAATACTCCTGTGGACTCTTCATCTCCTTTTTATGGAGAGTTCTCTTTATGTTTTGCTCACTGTTTCAGGAGTGCAATTACATTAAGGATTGATCCCACTGAAGTTTAATGAGAAAATGTATAGCTCTGTCAACAGTAGATGAGTCCTGAGACGATTCCAGAATTACAGGAAAAATGAAATTATTATGGGGCCACAGAACATGATCCTGCCAGCTCTTGCTGATAAATTCTGTATCTTGACACACTTATCAAAAGTGTATTGTCTCATGTTATTTAAACATTCTGTGCAAAATTCATGCTGATATTGAAGAACGTAAATATTCTAGAAAGCGTTTCAGTTCTGCTGTAACAACCAGTGGTTGGCACGTTGTCCTATTTGTCCATCAAATATGATTTCGAGGAGACAGACTTAGCAAACTCTGCGCCTCACTGTGCTAGGAGCAGTGGTATCCATCTCTCCTTCTCCTTCCATTTCCACTCCATTTGGTATGGCAGCTCCAGTACTGATTTGGCCTCTGGGCAAGCAGATTTAGTTCAGTAATCTCGCTGAAAATGAATTATTTGAAAAAGTCAGTTTTGCCCGTTTGGTGACCTTTAGTCTTCCAAAGTATTCAGATGAGCAGCAGAGGTGGTGAACCTCTCCCAAACCAAGAGTCAACGAGGGGGTCCAGAGAGTGGAGGCAAGAACTGGTGGCACCACAGTTTTACATTGGTCTGACTGTCGTGATTAATCGTGCCCTTCACCAAGAAACGTGACTGTCTTCTCTTGATAGAGTTGCGGTTCTGCTTTACAGCCGAGAAAGCTGCAGCTGGGGTGGGAAAGGGTTTCCTACGAGATAGAGCATGAAAAGTGGGACAGGAGTTGGGGATTCTGCGCTTAGTCTGGGTTATTTCGTAGAAGGACGCTGGACTCCTTGCTGCACTTTGATTTTAACTTGATAAAAAGAAATTTAAGTATGAGTTTATGCAAGAAGTAAAATAAATAATTGGAGATAAACCATAGTTATCTTTCTAAAATATAGCCTCTACCTATTAGGTACATTTCAGTCTATTATCAGGATCTAAAAACTGTTACTGCCACAGTCAAAACCTATTTTTGGGCAAATTGCATGACAGCAGTGATTTTAATGAGGAACCTGATGCTCAGAGGCAGTGAGTAAACCTCTGCTGGGCCCTGAAGCAGCCCGTGCTCCTGACTTAAAAGGGTATCCCAGGCATCTCATGCACAGTCGAGTCCTGTATTTGTTTATGAAAAAGGAAACACTAGGTCTGTAGCATTACTGATAAATTATCTCGAAGGATTAGCTACAAATTTATGTTACTAAAAGTTTGAGTTAGACCGATGTATGTGTGGGGTTTTTTCTCCTCCCTGCCTTAGACTGTATTTATACAGTATAGTTGTAATTGAAACTGTCATCAATACGTGGGGTTTTTTGTTTTCAGTGAAAGCTAATATGTAAAACTGTGCTTGCCATACTTTGCTTACTACTTTTATGACTCCCTAGTATAATAATTAACTTAGATCTCGTTTCCCACCTCAAAATCCATGAGGGTGAAACTGGCTTTGTATTTTGCGAACGATAGTATAACAGTGAATCTGGATCGTTAAGCTCTCTTAGACAACGTGTATTTATACTCCCTCCTCCCATCCCTCCGCTGAAAAATGTGGGTTAAAAGTTAAAACATCTACGTCTTATGACAATAATTTGAGATGTGGGGTTTTTGGGGGGAAGGAGGGCAAAAGGGATTGTTTGGGCTTGGTTGTTTTGTTTGTTTTTTTTTTTTTTCACCTCCAGAGCTCTATGTTCTCTTTAACATTTGACTTGATAATTTAAAAAATATGTTTCTCTTTGAAGTTGCATTGTGAGGATGGTTATGGGGCAGAGAGCTAGATACTTGGTGTGAGCTGTTTTTTGGTTTTCTTTTTTTTAATTATTATTCATTGAGTACCACTGCCAGTTGCTCGTTTGCTGCTTGGCTTCACACACACACACACAAAAACCAAACCAAACAAAAAAACGTTTCACAAA
>NW_009714351.1:0-13830 GCF_000703405.1 Apaloderma vittatum | reverse complement strand
AATGCCGAGTATCCCTGGTGTGATACAACTCCAGGGGGAAGAAGTATGTTCACTCACCCTTGGACTTTTGCCCTGGGCACCTGTGGAGAGCCCTGCAGGTGAGCATCTCTGGCTGAAGGCACTGGGGACTCTGGAGAGATGCCCGGAGGTGCTGTGCGTGTAGTGAGCTGGACCAAGGCAGAGCTCCCTCGCTCTCTTCCAGATATTTCCCTGGGAGAATTATGTCCCACGGCCTGAAACCAAGCATGACCTTCATGATTTACGGTTGAAGTGCAGGCAGAATTTTCCACAGTCTGCTTTGTCTTCCTTCTCTCTGCTTTTTCTATGAAATCAGTCACGGCATTGCAAAAAAGAATTGCTACAGATGTTGCTGAAAACCACTGTTTTACTACGGTGTTATTGAGTGTTTTGGAACTGAGACACAACCTGGATGCAGCGTTGTTTTTCTAGAGATGGTATCTGAGGTTGCACGAGTTTTGAAGGGAAAAGGGAACTGAATGTGTCCTCTTGAGTCCTCAGTACTGAGCGTGGTCTAACTTTAGCATCAAAGCATAATAATAATTGTGGATTCCATATGTAATTCTGCTGATGCAATCTGTGAGTCCTGGGTGATTAATATCATGTATGCATCCTGGTGCTTCATTCACAGATGATGGGAAACTACAGAAATCTGTTCCTCCTTCTGTTTCATCATGTGATTCATATTCTTAGTTTGTACATAAAAATTGGAAACTTAAAATTTCCTTTTGGAAGATATTTTATATCTCAGAACGTGCTTACATAAACATACCATGTGTGCATAGAAGAAAAAAAAAACAACACAAAACCCAACTGGTGCAGTTATTATTACTTTGCTTTTCCCATCCTGAAAGTTTACAAAGTGTTTCTCAGAGCAGTTGATCTGAGCTACCGAAGTCCTCTAGATACAGTCTTAATACTCCGTGCTCGTGATGGCACGTGATGTGGCACTCAAATTGCACGAGTCTTTCTTTTCATCTGAAAACATATTGTCACTTCTCTGGTGTCTGTGTGAGCCGTGTCTATAGCTGTTGTTATGCTAGTGGGCATCACATGGGAAGAATAGGAAACCTGTGATGCAGGAACTGTGGTTTTAGAATACAGTTTGTGCTATGGGAATTCTAGAATATCCCTGAACAGTGAGAATTAACTATATGAACTGTATTTCTTGTGGTCCAGTACTTAAATATGAAGCTGCTGGAGTTTTTTACCTCTTCAGAATGCCATTGGATGTTTCAAGATGTGTTAGCGAATATGCACAAACACCGAAGAAAATTTGCTTTTTAATAGCTTGGAAGGAAAATAGGATTTGAAAGTTTTTTTCTTTCCAGTTGTAAGAATGCCAAAAGTTGTGTGAAGCTCTCTAGTTCAAATTTCTTTTCCCCCTGAATTCTGAGTCTGAATTTGTGTCACTGGACCAGGATTTTCCTATACTCTCAAAAAACTGTTGCTAAAGTCTTAGTGGTTGGAGAAACCTAATATACACAAAGAAGACTCAGAATGGTAGACTAACCTAGATTGGAGGGGATCTCTGGGAAGTCATGGACCAAATTCAAAGCTGATTCCAACTTTAAAGTTTGATATTTCTCCGACTCTTGTGTAATCAAGTTTTGAACATCTCCAAGGATGGAGATTCTCTGACCTTTGTAGGAACTCTGATGCAGTGTTTGATGACCTTTATCATAAAATCTTTTCCAATATCCTTAATTGGCATTTCTGTCCTGTTTCTGCACACCTCTGAAAGGAGTTGGGTTCTGTTGTCTTTACACTGTAGTTGCAGATGGCGTAAGTTCACCACCAAGACTTCTCTTCTCTGGGCTGACCTACGCCAGCTCTCACAGCCTGTCCACCATCACCATCTCCGATCCCTGACCATCTTGGTGGCCTGTCCTGAGCTCCCTCTGGTTTGTTTGTGTCTGTGTTGTACTGGAGAGCCCAGTGCTGGACCCAGCACTCCAAGAGGTGTCTCACCAGTGCTGAGCAGAGATGATCACCTCCCTCAACCTGCTGGTGATGTTCTTCTTGATGCAGCCCAGAATGTTGTTGGCTGCTTTTGCCACAAGGGCTCACTGCCGATTCCTTGTCAACTTGTCATCCTTCAGGACCCTCAGCGCGTTCTCTGCCAGACTGCTTTCCAGCTGGTCGGCTCCCAGCATGTACTGGTGCAGGGAGTTATTCCTCCCCAAGCACAAGACCTGCTGTTTATTTCTGCTGAAGTTTAGGAATGTTTCTGCCGAACTGTTTCTCTCACTTGCTGAGATCATAGAATCATAGGATGGTTTGGGTTGGAAGGCACCTTAAGATCATGTGGTTCCAACCCCCCTGCAGTGGGCAGGGACACCTTTCAAACCTGCTGAGGGTGTGCTCTGTCCCATCATACTGGTTGTTAAGGAATCTGTCCTATGCGTTACTAGCACCTAGAAATTCTAGTGCTTTAAGTAGCTGGTGAATATATTTTGAGGTCAGTGGTCCAGCTGGTCTTCCCCTTTCTTTGTAGTCCAGTAATCGGAAGTGAAAGACAATATATCTGGTGTACATAACGAATCGTATGGGTTTCATAATAGCATTTCTCCCTTGTAAATCTTCTGTTTTTCTTTAGGTGTAGTTAGGAAAGTAATTTCATTCTGTGACCCTCTAGTTCCCGCAGTCTTAAGGGTTTTATTTCAGTCAGTCTGCTTCTGTCCGCCATCCGCAAGGTGCTCATTCAGGTCATGTTTTCAAATCTCCCCACAGACCTTCCTCTCCTGTATTTCTCACACCAAAAAACTTACATGCAGGATATTTAAAGGAGGCAGTCCTGACTTGTGAAGGTCATGATCTTTTGCTTCCTTTTACTGATGCTTTGTCCTGTCTTCTTCTTGTTCCACCATATACTGAGACTACTTCTTTGCCATTATCTCCTCTTGCTTTACTCTAGTTAGTGAACTTAACCCTCTCTCTTCTAGACCTCATATCTGTTATCCTATTTTTTTCGTTTTTCTCTTGAAATACAAGTTAATATGAAAAAAATGAGTTTTCGTGATGCTGCAACCTTGCACCTCTCCCTGGTGCACCGTTTGCAGCCTTGGTGGCCGGGCTTCCTTTTGGGGTCTGAAAGAAAAGCTGGTGCTTGTGCTCCTTCACACAGGAAAGAATCACTACAAAAAAAAAGGCAGAGTCAGGCCACTGATGTGTGAGCAAGCAGCAAAAATTCACAGATAGACCTGTCTGAAACTCAATAAAAATGCAATTGCAAAAGAACTGTGAGTTGCTGGACTCATCTGCTATTTCTGTGAAAATATAAAAGACATTGGGCTTCCGTAGGGAAATGAACAGAGCAAAATAAATGTAAATGATAGTTTTCTATTTACACTATTTTACAGAGTTGTTTATTCTTTTTGAAGAAATATTGTGTATAACGCTAGTTTTACATTCCAGGGCTTCATGATTTTCTGCCGTGGTGGCAGTAAGTTGGTAGATGGTCTTCACTAGTAATACTCCTTTGTTTCCGTTTCCAAGAAGCATAGAAAATGCAAATGTAGTAGGGAGAGTTGCAGTAAACATATATTAATCTCCCATCTCTACTCCTCAGTGGCACTTGGGTCTTTTTGTTCTGGTTTCTTTCCTGCTGTTTCTTTTCCATTCCTGTTAGTCTGCCCTTGTCTTTCACAAGTGAGCGTTGATGTTACCATTTAACAACATTGCTTTTAACAACATTGCTTTCTTACGTGACTGTGGCATATAAGAGAAGATACTGAAGTTGCCTAATTGCTCTGTATAGATGAATGCTTACAATAATGGATTTATTAATAACTTTTTACAGGCAGTGCATCTCCATGGTGCAGTACAGGAGTGAAGCATTCTCTCTGACGATTACAAATTAAAGTGTGTGTGTGTGTGTGTGTATATATATATAATGACCAGAATCCTTATAGCTAAAACATTGTATTATCAAATTTTAATATATTTTATAAAAATAATGCTTTGTAAGGTTTTGTGTACGCAATACAAGAAAAATTCTGATGTTGTTTATGGTGATTCTCTGTGTGTGACTAATCAGATGTAACCAAATCCCAAGAGATCAGAGGTATTTAGAAGTGTCTATTTGAAGTAATAACACCTTTTGTATGCAACTACTTTGAGGGTATCTGCGTTTCCATGTCTCCTTTTGCTGTACTGGAAACATTTTTATTTCAGTGGTGAGAATAGTGTTATTTTGAATGCATTCACTGCTGTTCTTTATGAACTTATAGGTGGTACAAATTTGCACTTCATCTTTATGTACCTTGAGATGCATTGAAATAATAAAATACATAGACCAAATACTGACTTTTGTATTGCACTAGGGATCACAACCAATTAGATCATCAGCTCCAGGGACCTTTGTAGTGACCTAGATGTGCCATTATTAGAGAGTTCAGTGGTATCCAGAAACTTCATCTGGCTAGGGTTAGCAACAGCCTTGCTTCTTTCAGAAAATAGATTTAGCCAAGGGAACATGGACTCTTCTGCATGAAAAAAACTGCCTTCTTTGCCACTCCTGTTGTTATTTTTTGGGGGGGCACAGATTATAATGCTTGGGTACAAAATTCATTTTTAAGAAATTGGAGGACTGATTACTGTTGTGTATGAGTTGGGATTTTTTTTGGTTTAAAAGGCTGATGTATTATTTCGTATCATACTGTGGAATGAAGAGGTATTTTTCTTACATTCGCTCTTGTTCTTGACAGCTAAAACTTTGTGATAATAATTCATATTGCTTTTCATCTTTAAAACATTTTGCAGACATCATCTGTGATAAGTTTATCTGCAAACCATCCTTAAAAGGCATAGAATTTTGTTGGAATTAGTCATATTTTGTGGGAGGGTTTAATGCTAATTTTCCATTGAAAAATGTTTACTTTCTAGATGTCTATTAGAACAATTGAAGTAAATATGAGAGCTCTTGGCAAACTCCCAGCCCACATACACTGACTATTCCTGTTCTAATTGTGGTCTTGGTGGGCAAGTTAAAGCAGATGTTTTGTCTTAAGAGTGAATCAGGATGAATCTTGGTGCTACAGGTAGTTTTGCTTTGCTGGTCCAGTGATTCTGTTCTTGAAGCTTGTCTGTAAAGGGTATAATAAAGACATAATGATTTTTGAGGTAATCACAGTGGTGTGAATTGCTGGGGAGAGACTAGATGATCTCTTGAGGTTTCCTCCATCCCGGTTTTTACAATTTGTGTGAATTTTCCATTGATGGCTCTTCAGGTGGCAACAAGAGAAAGTGAAGCTGCAAAAACAGGGGAGGAGAAGGTCAATGAGGATCCTGATCTGACACATCCCCTGCAGGAGTGGAGGAGGAGGGCAGGTGTTCTCCCAGCTGCTCTGCCCTCTCTTGCTAAACTATTTTAGTTTGGGAACAGCTCAAGAAAATGCTGTGGTCTTGCGAGGTCTTACTTAAAGGGTGATTGTAGCTTGAGCTCAAGTTAATGCTGGTGAATTGCGTGAAGCTTAATATTTAATTTAGTGTTAATGCACCTCACTTTTACGGAAAAGGTGCTTTATCTTGGTCTAGCTTGTGAAATAGGCAGGAAGCTGAGCCCCAGAGAGGCAGCACGGCTGTGGTCTCCTGCTGAGGTCAGCAGCAAGCCTGCTCCAGGGCTGGGCCATGCCTTGCTTTCCAAGGCCTACAGCAGAATTTTATGATCCTCATGTCTGGAGGTTTGTGTTGCTCCGTCCTTCTTACCACCTGCTGTTCCGACCTCCTAATAGAACTCCACGTGGCTACAGCATGGCCAGCAGGAGCAGGGATGTGATTCTGCCCCTGTGCTCAGCACTGGTGAGACCTTCCCTCGAGCCCTGTGTGCAGGTCTGGGCCCCTCACTGCAAGAAAGACCTTGAGGGGCTGGAGCGGGTCCAGAGGAGAGCAACGAGGCTGGGGAAGGGGCTGGAGGGAAAGTCCTGTGAGGAGAGGCTGAGGGAGCTGGGAGTGTTTAGCCTGGAGGAGACTAAGGGGGAACTTTATCACTCTCTAAAACTGCCTGAAGGGAAATTGTAGTCAGGTGGGGGGCGAGCTCTTCTCCCGGGCAGCTGGTGACAGGACAGAGGGCACGGCCTGAAACTGTGTCAGGGGAGGTTTAGGTTGGATCTGAGGAAGCCCTTCCTCATGGAGAGGGTGCTCAGGCACTGGGATGCACTGCCCAGGGAAGTGGTGGAGTCACCGTCCCTGGAGGGTTTTAAGGAGAGGCTGGATGTGGCACTTAGTGCCGTGGTCTGACCGATGTGGTGGTGTTGGGTCATAGGCTGGACTTGATGATCTCAGAGGTCTTTTCCAGCCTCAACAATTCTGTGATTCTGTGTTTCTTGTCCTCATTGCCCTTGTCAAGAGGAGAGCACGTTATGACTGTCTGTTCAGTGTTATATCTTGAGAATTTATTCTCCTTTTCCTCCTGGACCAGAAATGGTGTTTGTCTGAGAGTGTGAAAAAGCTCAGAAGATGCAGCTGGCAGTGCCGTCCCCATTGCTGGCACACTGGTCTTTGGGAAACCCCTCAAGAGCAGCTTCTCTGAAACTTTTGCATCCCTGGTACAGCCCAGAGTGCTTGTCTATTTAGAAGACATTTACAGGATAGTAACGAGATGTTCATGAGTGTCATCCGGGGATATTAGCACAATTGCGCTTCTTAATTTCGCTAATATACTCCTCCTGAACTCACTCAGCATAGCATTTCCTTGTGGGCTCTTTTCAAACCCTGATAAGAAAAACAACATGGGGGGGGCGGGAAATACGGCATTATTTCTTTTGGTATGGGTTTAAAAGAGCGTATTTGTATTTGCTGACCTACTGCAGGTTAAGATGCTTCCAGTTAAGCTTGTGGTTTTTCAGTGAATTTGCGTGTTAGGAAAGCCAGACCTCACTGCTTTTTCATTTTGAAATGGTGCTGGCTTGTTGTAATCCTTCTCCGCCTGTCAAAGCCCTTTAAACCGCTGGCCCCAGTCCATGAGGTTTTTCCGTACAAGAGGATGACTTACCATATTTGATACCCTAAAGATTAGGGGCCTGTCGAGATTTCCTGACTGCTTGATGCTTGTATTTTAACATGCCTGCTGTGAGCAGCGGGACGTGAAAGCGGACGGCAGGATGAATCACCCGACTGATCTTGTGTTATTGTCACTTGGTCAGTTGATAAGGAAAAGCGAGATGAGAAAAGCAGCCTTCCTCGGCATGTTGGATTGGAAAATGCAGCTGGAAAAGCAAAATAATCTGACCGTAATGCATCAGCGAGACTAAGAATAGAAGTGGTGCAGCTGGTGAAAATGGCCCTTAAATGCAAGAAGCCTTCCCTGTTTGCCCCCCTAGCTGTGAGCCTTCACTTGGGTACCAAGACCTGATGGACCAGGGAGAGATGGTAATAGGCCTGTGCTGAATAGAGCCCTGGCAGGAGCGATTGGGATTTTTAACCCTTTGATACCTGTTCCCTGTGTGAGTTTGTGCATATGTCCACATGCAAATATTTTGTTGTTGTTGTTGTTTTTGAAACTAACACTTGAACGATCTAGAAGAGCCTGAACCAATCTGCAAAACATTGGTTTTCATTCCATGTTTTCTCCACTATTAACCTCAGGGATGTAACACAGATTTTTTTGTGTGGTTTTTTTGTTTGTTTTGGTTTTTTTTGTTTGTTTTTGTTCTGGTTCTTTTTTGTAACTGTACACTTCTGGGAGTTTTATTTTCAGTGGCATACTCTTTATTATCTATAAAACTTAGTCTATGTAGCCAAAACTTACGGGTTTTATTTTTATTGACTTATATTACTTACTCCTGTGTATATTAAAATTGGTTTGATTTCCTTCTTCTCCCTGAGAGACTAACATTTATTTTGGTTTCTAATCCTTAATTCATTGTCTTGTAAAAATCAGCAAGTTATAACCTGCTTTGTATTATGAGACCGAATTACAGTTAATTAAAAATAGATATTTGTAATGGGGGCTTTAACAGAGTCTTAATTGAGATAACTCAACAGGATGCAACTCTGTAGGGGTTATCATTAGGATGATGACATTTGCCACCACTTATTTGTAGTATTCCTTATGTTTGTTACAAAGACTACAGCAGCTACCTCTGCTTTTAAGAAAACCATTCTTTGAATGTCTTAATATTGCAGCATGCGGTGGTATTTGTTGTCCAGCTCTGGACTGCTGTTAGGATGTTGCGTGTGGTGGTGTTATTTACTGAGGTTTGCTGCTGTAGCCCTGCTTGTATAATTGCTTCATCCTTGGCAGAGGGAGCATTGTGTGGGGCAGGTTCTGTTTTGGTAACATCTTGGAGTAAGTAGCACCAGTCACCTTTTCTTGTAGCAGTGAATTCCAAATACTGAAAGCTCAAAAGATGGATAACAGGTGCTGAACCATCAGGAGCACAACTTAGAAGAAATAATTAGCTTTTGTGTAAAAACAAAGCAAACACGCACCAAAACCAAAAAATCCCGAACACCATGAAATCTTTCGTAATTAGTGGAGGACTAAAGAGCAGGATGGTGTTGGAATTTGTCTTTTTGACAGGATTAAAGCCAGTCTTGGTGAAATTGTGAGAGGGTTGTTGTTGGAATAGCGCTGGTGATTGAGTGGTCTGCAGAAGAAGGAAGCTCAGGGAAGAGGATGAAGTGAGAGCTATGGCAAGAGAAGTGACGAGGGTAGGTGGGACAAGTCACAGGGGGGTGTTGGATTTACGAACACTTCATTGTTTTGTTTCAGGTTGCATTTTTAGACCATTTTGAAGCCACTGAATCTAAGGCAGTGGAGCATGAGACCGCTCAGTCCCTGAGGTAAGAACAGGGATGTTCTACCTAATAGCCCCACACCTCTGGACTTTGTGGCTGGAGATGCTAGTGGTGACACCAATGCCTTGGTGGGCACAGGGGACAACTGTGTTGGAGCTGGAGGGGCTGCTGCCTTCCAGTGCTGACTCGTGTTCTAGAGGCCCACCTTGAAATGGAAAGGGAGATCCAGTGTTCAAGCAGGGAGGATTTCCTTGTCTGGATCAAGAGGGAGTGGGAGCAGAGCCTGGTGGCAGTTGTCACAAGGAGGGTGGCTGTAGGTATCGTGAATCTGAGAGACCTGGGAGGATGCTTGAGGCTTAAGATCTGGACAACTGCAACATTTCTGGGTTGGGTGAGGCAGAAGGAAGAACCGATGTAACCGGAGGGAATAGTTGGGAGAAAGGGCTGAAGGGAATTCTGTGACGCTGATCATAGAATTATAGAATGTTCAGGGTTGGAAGGGACCTTGAAAGATCATCTCGTCAAAGCCCCTGCCAGAGCAGGATCCCCTAGGGCAGCCACACAGGAACGCATCCAGGCGGGTTTTGAAAGTCTCCAGAGAAGGAGACTCCACAACCTCCCTGGGCAGCCTGTGCCAGGGCTCTGTCACCCTCACAGTAAAGAAATTTCTCCTCATGTTGAAGTGGAACTTCCTGTGTTCTAACTTAAACCCATTATTTCTTGTTCTGTGGCTAGGCACCGCTGAGAAGAGATTGTCTCCTTCCTCTTGACACCCACCCCTCAGATATTTATATAAGTTAATATGGTCCCCTCTCAGCCATCTCCTTTCAAAGCTAAAACCAGACCCAGTTCTCCCTGTCTCTCTTCACAGCAGAGATGTTCAAGTCCCTCAACCATCCTCATAGCTCTCCATTGGACTCTCTCCAGTAGGTCCCTGTCTCTCTTGAATTGGGGAGCCCAAAACCGGACACAGTATTCCAGGTATGATCTCACCAGCGCAAGTAGAGGGGGAGGAGAACCTCCCTAGACCTGCTGGACACACTTTTCTTAATGCACCCCAGGATCCCTTTGGCCCTCTTGGCCACAAGGGCACGTTGCTGTCCCATGGACAACTTACTGCCCACTAGGACTCCAAGGTGTTTCTCTACGGGGCTGCTTTCCAGCAGAGCATCCCCTAATCTGTCCTGGTGTCTGGTGTTATTCCTCCCCAGATGCAGGACTCTGCACTTGTCCTTATTGATGTTAGATGAGGGGCAACTGCTTGAAATCCGTGTAATTTAATTGTAGTAGCAAAAGCTGCGTTTGCTTTCTCTTAATGAAATTACAGGAATATTTCTCAATAATTAGTGTAGTTGGGGAGCTTCCTCATAATTTCAAAATACCAGCTAGGTAGTATATCTGGCATTAAACTGAGGATAGGTATAGCCCCAGGTGCATTTTCAGCTCATGCATTTCTGCTCCTGCCAGTTAGCCGAACTGCATTGTTGAGCAGTTTAAGTCATGCACCATGTCAGGTGTTATTTGGAAATTAAAAAAGAAAAAAAGTAATCAAAGGGAATTGGTAGAAAAACAAAAGCTTTGATTGTTAGGGAGTTGCTGAACTTGATCCTCAGGGAAGTGGTTAGTGTAGTTGTTCCTGCCATTCCTGTTATTCTGAGTCAGGGTGGTTTGTAGGGGTTACAGAGCATGGTGGCTAGGCAGGAAGAGTTTCAGGTGTCTGGGGTAGAAATTTTTGAGCCTTGCCAGAGGCATGCTTCTTTCAAAGCAGCAGCACTACTGTCACATCTATGGTTTTTTTCTGTTATACCTGGAATACTGCAAAGAAACTTTCTCAGTGGTTGTCTGCTCTGGTATTTGTGTTGTCTATTGCTATTAAATTATTTATTAATATTGTTTATTAATTTGTTGTACCTTCTTCCCTGCAAGATAATTAAATTCAATGAGTTCACTTTTTAGCTTGTAAGGGGAATGGCAAGAGCATAAATTTGGGATTTATTGGTTTCACGTGAGGTGACACAGAGTACAGGGTTAGCCAGCCTGGCCAAGCTTCTGGTTGAGGATCCTTGGTCTTTAAAATTTTGTTTTCCTCCACATAATACAGGATTGGTTTGTTGTTGGGTTTTTGTTTGAGAGCCTTCCTCTCTGGTTTAATAAACCAAGCAATATGACTTCCTTTCCACCCTTAGTTTCTGACTTCTGTCATTTTTTTTTTATGGTGGTGTCCATGTAACTGGTGAGCAGTGTACTTTTGTTAACTTCTATATATCACCTTGGTTTGCAGGAGGCTTAGCATGGGTAGTGTTAACAATTCCTGCTTGACAGCAGTATTTAACTGTCTCAAGTTACCTTTCTCCCTCAGTTCTCTTTTCTCCAAGCTCTCTTAAAAATGCGATGCCTCTGCAAGTCTACCTGGCTCCATTGAAAATGATGACTTTGAAAGTCTTTCAAAATTGAAGGTTTTGATCAGGAGAACAAAGGAACCCAAGACTTGTTTAGAAAAACCAAAGCTCTTAAATCTCTTGGTACCCCTCACTCTGCAGGCAACTAAGTATAATTTTATTTAAAATACTTTTTGCTCAAGAGCAGTTGCTGGACTGACTGAGATGACGATGACTCAGGCCATTGTGCTTTGTCTGCAGGGCTGTGAAAGGCAGCTGGTGCAGGTACAGGTGTCCATACGTAGGTGAGATAAACCCACCAACTTGCAAGAACTTTATCTGCTAAAGTTATTCAGGATTATAGTTTCTGGGCTGTGAATGTGAATAATTGCCGAGCCATGGTAAAGATGTTGTTTATCCGTGTTGGTCTGTGAAATGAAATAACACTGGTTTACTGCGTGCAGATGGCGAGTCCTGCAGGCTGTTGCGGTGATCTCGGTAGGAGACTGGAAAGTACGAATTACCTTTGGAAATCGCGCTATTTCTCTTTTTTGCGCTTAAATATGTAGTCGAATTTGAAGATTAATTACCCGCTCATGCTCTCCCCCTGGATTACTAAATAAAATAGTTCATTGAATTACTCCCCAAAGCCCCACTTCCCCCTAAAAAAGTCTGAAGTGATGGCAGAACCATTAGCCAGAGGAGAAACAAATATATTTTTTTTTTAAACAAGGATGGGAAGATAACCACAGTAACTGTCTCACTCCCCAAAGCCCCACTTCCCCCTAAAAAAGGCTGAAGTGAGGGCAGAACCATTAGCCAGAGGAGAAACAAATATATTTTTTTTTAGACAAGGATGGGAAGATAACCACAGCAACTGTCTCTCCTGTCAGAAACCACACCTGTTAGGAGAAGAGAAATAAGGAGGACTAGGGAGGGTGTGGAATATGGTCAGGTATATATCAGGTAGATCTCCAAACACGTGCATCTTTTCCTGAGGTTAATCATGGCTGGTGCTGAGCTTTACGGTGTTGGGAAGTTTGAAATGCTGAGATGAAGAGTTTCCAGCAGAAATTCTCTAGGAAGAGTACTTGGCTCGATTTTGCTCTACTTACACCTCCCAAAGACACCAAGAGGATGAGTATGTTTCAGTGGCTCTCTCTGGATTTCAGACAATTTGTAGCTGCTGAATCTGGTAGTGGAGCTGTTTCGAGCTGGTCAATACCTGATGGGAATGTTGCATTTTTTTTTTCCCCTTCCTTGAGCTTTTTACTTACAATATGCTGAGGGGTAATTATTAGTAATAATGCTAGTCTGCGCTTTCAAGAAAGGGCAGGCCAAGAGAAAATATATTACAAATTATTGATGCAAACACTCGTGGTCGTTAATCTTAGAGAATGTTCCTTCCTATTACAGTAAACACTCATCAGCCACTTTTGTAGGATGCGAGCCAAATAGACTTCTTAAACTGATTATTAGTATCAGTGCTGTCACAAAGTGCCCCCGGTTTTGAGCCTGAATGTGTACCCACACCTTCACGTATGTAGATATCATGCTGTTTTCTTGAAAAAGCATTTTATTGATAACGTTTCTAATGGAAGGCAGAAGTAGGGGCCCAAATTGTAATGAATGCAGTGATGAGATTTATTGGGGGTTGAGCAAAGGCCAAGAGTAGGAGCTGAATGCAACTACCCTCGGTGTAGAGCAGGGTACATTCAGCTGCTGACGTTCTTTTTTTCTTGGAAGCATCACTCTGAGCCTGGAACTGAGGAAGGTTGGATTTCTTCCGTGTGTATCACAACCCAGAACAAGGTTTTCTTTTGTTTCGTTTTCCCAACTTTGGGATAAGTTGTGGAAGCCTGTCCTCTCTTAGCTGCCGTGGCTCTACTCGCCAGAGAGATGAGCGCCACCTCATGCTTATTGCCACCTCTGTTTTGGAGGAGCAAAATAGGTTTCTGTGAGCAGTTTGGGTTTTGCTAGCTTATCTTACGTTGATTGACGTGGCGAGGTGGGTCTTGCACATGTAGCTTGGTGGGTGTTTCTGAGGAGGTGACCATCTCCAGGCTGAGACTTGATGAAACGAGGTGTCGCCTCTTGCTGTGCCAACCGCGGGGGCATCAGCCCTGATTTTACAACCACCCTCTGATGATGTATAAACTTACAACTTGTTTAGCTTTCTCTGCCGCTTGTGGGAATGGTTTTGTTTTTTTTTCCAAACAAGTTTAATGGATGTAGCCTATTCTGTTTTAGCTTATTTCTTGAGTGGTTTTGCTGTGGAAGTTGGCACAGCACTCTCGACACTGTGGTAAGGGGAAAGCTGCGTGATATTTCATCTGCAGTAGGATGATGTTTAGTGACATTCTCTAACTTATTTCCAGCATCTTGCTCAGTGTAGAAGACATGCCAAGGTTTATATAAGCTACTACATATAAACAGTGTTAATTTCTTTTTACTACTGTGATGTTTCCATTGTCTTGGTGTTCCCAGGTGGTCCACACAGAAAATGATGCCCCACCAAGTGTCCTAAGGACACTGATGACCTCATCCTTAGGCTCTGGCTGTTTCATTTATACCTACATACAGATTGTTTCTTCTTCAGATGGTCTCTGGGATTCAGCAACTTCTTAACAGGTTGTAAAGAAAACTGTTGGTTTGTTTTTGATATTTTAAATATATATATTTTATATAGATT
>NW_009714350.1:0-6296 GCF_000703405.1 Apaloderma vittatum | reverse complement strand
AGCCGGTTCGCGGTGCCGGCAAGCCCTGGCCTGAGGCACGGGGTCTGCCTGCTGGGCCAGAAAAGCCGAGTGTGGCGTATTTCTTCACATTTCTTCCTGTGTGCCCTCCTGTAGGTGACCGTGCTGCGGCTGGACTAGATGAGGTCCCTTGCAAGCCCTGACATCCTGTGACTCACAAGGACCCAGCGCCGCGCTTGGCCTCCGGGAGAGGAGTTTTCTCTAAACCGAAACGGCCAATTTTGTAAATTGAGGTTAACCGAAGCCTTTAGATCCACAGGAAACCAAAAGGCCTGGGAACTTCATCTGCTGTTTCTGCTTTGCCAGCAATGCAGGCCTCTTCACCCAGCCAAAACCTGCTAGAGGTACCAGGTACTCCATTCGCTCACCTGAGATAACTCCAGGTAACCCTTCCAGACATTTGCCTCTAGTCTAAACGAGAACCAGCTTCCCATTCCCTCCTTCCATCGGTAACCAGCTCTGAAAGACCGGAAAGCTCTGAAAGACTTAGGAGAAGGCCTGTGGTATCCTAACACCATTACATCTGCAGTGCAAAACCTGAAAATAGGCAAATACCCACATAAATAAAAATTTAACATGGCATGCATACATACATCTATGGATGCTAAAAGAATGGTGCAAAAAATAGCGAGTGGTGCACAAGGATCTCAAGAATCATTTTTCTCAGTAGCCACAATGTTGCAAATCCAACAAGTTTTAAGTAAAAGGTTTCTGTCAACGGCCTACTTTTTAACCTAACAGCTTCTTAAAGGTCTATTTCAAAATCACACGTAGATTTCAGGACCGAACACAACTCTAATACGGACACGCACTATTATCCTACTCGTAGCATGTGCCTTCTACCACTTAGTGTTGGTACAGGGACCGTAACTGTTTCGACTCCTCCACTAAACTTGATGCTGTTTTGAAGTTTGCTTCTCTTTTGTTTATTTTGTTCTCCAAAACACTTTATTTTACAAGACACGGGTTTTCTTTTAAAAGAGAGTCTCCTGCTTGGAGGATACATTTTGATAGCATACTGCAGTTACTACATCTTGTATCTATACTATTGCCCAGGCAAAAGCTGGGCAAATCCAAATTACATTGGTTAAAATCCCAAAGACCTCACTGGCATAAGGGTTCCCTAACACAGCACAGAAGGATGGGGCCCCACTTGCAGTTACTCCTCTGGTACTGCTTAGGTAACGAAATCGGGAGGAAAAAAAAGAGGAAGAAAACTGCAAACCTAAAATAGAACCACTTGACTTCTTTCAGATTTGCCAAATTGCAGGAGGAGTTATGCAGTCCTGCCCATCAAAGCGGCAGAAAACCTACTTATCTCATAGCTGAACTTGCACAGCAGTGACAGAGACTAACATCTTGTTTCATCTCCAGGAAAAGTTGTCTCTGCCCTCACATACCAGTTCACTGCCCATCATCATCTTGAGCACCTCTGATGTGTTGTGTAGAAAGCTCTGTGAGGACAACACATAGACTCCATAGAGCGGACAAAGAAACGACACATCTCTGCAGTACTTACATTACCCCAGACACTTCAAATGCATGTTCCAGCCTCCCAGCATGGGGAAGAAACCACTCGAACTCCTGTCAGAGCAGCAGAAGGAGTGAGTGGAACAGAAGCTTCATACGAGTTCTGGTTACAGCACCGTAGGTTATTGCCTGAAGCTCAGCCCACAAACTTCATGTCACTGGAATAAACTGCCTGAGTGAGATCTAATGTATCATTTTAGTGAGTCTAGAAGTAAGAGGTAATGCCTGACTATCTGTTAGAACGATTGATATGTATATTGACACACACATAGACCCCCCATCCTTGAAATAAAATCTTTGAAATAAAATTTAGTTTCTCTGTCTTTGTAGCAGAGGAGATAGAAGATGGTCTGAGTGCTTTGCTCATTCTTGTGTCAATACATTTCATGGTGATTGATTTGAATACAAAAGATCTAATGTCATTTAATTCACTGTCTTTGTGATATCAATGCTTAGAATATCTGAGAAAACATTAAATTCACATTGATCATTCATTTCAGGATTGGGCAAATTTGTTTTATCACTGATTACACTATTTAGGTGGAGATAAAATGCAAGTTTGCTTTTTTAATCACTTCCAATTTTTGAATTTTTACCCTAGAAAAAGATTTCTCATTCAAACTCACATGTCCAATAATAGAATAGACTTATGATGCTAAAATACAATGTTTGAATGGGCTTTGAACTCCCACAATACGCACTTCAGTGCATATTAATAGAGCTTCATATATTACAGAGAAAGAAATTGTCAGAGGTGCTGACAATAAGTTTATGGCCTGCACCTACATGAGCTTATGCTAATATCAGAAAAAAATACTGTATTTATCAAATATCATACACTGCTTATGTGTGATTCATATAATTAATTTTTTAACACCTTCAACTGTTAGCTTACAGCTCATTTATTTAAAAAAGACAACCTGCCATAAAGAATTACACTGAGGAGCTTGAATACTATAACTATCCAGTTTTGAAAAGGCATAAAAATAAAGGTGACACCAATCTTTTCTCTTTCCATTAGCAGTTATCCTGTTTTTCCCAATTACTCTGTGCAATTATTCCCCATGAAGTAGTCACAAAATAGGTTTCATACAGGCAGACTTTTATGCATAATTGAGGCTCCGTTTGATCCTACCATGCACTGGGGGCTGACTTTTGTAATAAGACATTGGTATTTTTAGCCTGGTTTCTCCAGTTTATGTAATGATGAATTTTCTGAGTGTCCCCAACCAACCCTGTAGTTTTGAATTGATTGTCTAGATACAACTCAGTTTGACCAAGGTATTGAAAAATTCTTCAAGTTTCACAAAAAGGAAAGAGACTACAACTTGAAACTTTTACAAGTTCTCCCTTAATAACTGATTCTGCGTACCCATTTCTACTGTCTAGTAGAGCAAATTAGAAATCGCTTCCAAAACGCTCTGCAGAAGACTGAAAAAGAAGAGGAATTTGCTCAGATACATGAGGGTATGGGAAAAAAAGACATAATTGTTTCAACTAAGGTATTTTTTTAAGCTCAATGGACACCATACCAGCATACCTTAGGTCAAACCCCATAATCATGTGCATTTTAGCACAGCTGCCAAGGAAAAAAAGCTGACAGAGGTCTCCCTGGATCAAATATGGTGTCAGGGGAAGAACCGAAGATCAAGGAAATACAAGAACGTGTAAAATTATTTATAAAAATATTTCTGGTGAGTTATCTTCTGGATCTTAAAAGTATTTTCTCTAAATAGTGAATGACTACTCTGCACAGTATTAAGACGTGACACTACAAATTCTCACATACTGCCCCCTAGCTCTATTTAAATCAAACTACAAGAAGGTAGAGCAAGCGTGGAAAATGATTTGGAGGTAGGAGTGGCAGAACCGCTGTAATATTTGGACAACGCCTTTCGAGATTTTCCTTAAATTCTCTCCATAAAAACACTACTATGGTGAAAACAGATACAAGAAATAAAACCCACAATAGTATTTTCCCCCTAGAAAATCGTTATCAACTAATACGTAACTATTCTGACCATGCACGGAAATTAAATATAAAATAGCAAGACTGTCCATCATCTTTTCCTTTCCTCTCCACTTCACCTCCCTGAAACTGGAATGATGTACATTTAAACCAGGCTAACTTAAAGAAGGAAAGATGATACCAAGACTTTCCAAATCAAATACATAGCTGAAGAAAGAGAGGAGTGGTAAATGCACACATCACACATAGCTATAAACATCATTTACAGGTTCTGTGCAAATCAAGGATTTTCACTACCATTGAAGCATGTAACCCAGGTACTAAAGACAATTTGTACTTACCATTATATGGCAGAAATATACCCAAATAATATTCTTTCAATAAATTAGCAAATTACTTTGATGTTACCCTTGTGCATTTTTACATAGTAAGCCTACCATTACACATCAATTAACATGGCACATTAAAGTAATAATAATATGCAATATAGTCCTATGGAACAGACAAGTTAATTGCATGCTGCTTTACATCTTACATTTAAAGTAATCGCTCTGATTTTTCAGGGTCCAAAATTTAGCTTTGCATACCAAACTCTGAAAGCTGAGGTACTGTGCCTCTAACATTGAATGTTACTCACTTGGTTTTCAGACACACACCGCCGTTCCCTTGTGTTAAGTGAGAAGAAATATCGGCCTCTGACATTCCTTCCCAGGCGCTTTCAGGAAGATCATTCTTCTTTAACCAGCACCGAAGCGATGCAGGCACAGGCACTGGCTGCTTTCTGTGCTGGCAGGAGGCTGAATCGCTGACAGTTTCACTGATGTGTTTCTCTGTCAGATATAGGAAGCCAGAGAAGAGGCATAACCTTTTGTCAGTGCACATGACTTGTACAGAAAAGAAAAATTTTTCTAAAAATAACTAGACAGCACCTGACTCTCAGTGCTACTTCCCTGGTAGTCCAGTCGTTAGCCCCCTGCCCCCCACAACCTGAGTTCCCATCCATGAAAAGATTGCTTATTTCAGTGAAACTTCTCTAGTATATACATTAGAGTTTTCACTATTCTTATAGCTGTAATTGATGAAGTTTTCACTTCTCAATAGAAATTTAGTATGATACAGTACATATCTTGAAAGTAACTTGCTAACTGTAAAGTATGGTGATAGGACAAAGAGGTAATGGTTTTAAACCACCGTCCCCACCATAAGAGGGACATAAATCTGTTGGAACGACTCCAGAGGAGGGCCACAAAGATGATGCAGGGGCTGGAGCCCCGCTGCTATGAAGATAGGCTAAGGGTGCTGGGATTGTCCAGCTTTGAAAAGAGAAGACTCTGGAGGGACCTAATAGCTGCCTTTTAGTACCTGAAGGGAACCTACAGGAGGGCTGGAGAGGGACTTTTTACAGAAGCATCCACCGATACAACGCGGGTAAATGGATTTAAGTTAAACAGATTTAGATTAGATCTTATGAAAAAATTCTTTGGTATAAGGATGGCAAGACTCCGGAATAAATTATCCAGAGAAGCTGTGGATGACCCATCCCTTGAGGTTTTCAAGGCCAGGTTGGACAAGGCCTTGCGTAGCCTAATCGAGTTGAGCAGTGTCTCTGCCTGTGACAGGGAGGTTGGATTAGATGATCTCTAAGGTCCCTTCAAACTTAGGCTATCCTATGGTTCTATTCTATGATAAACTAAAAGAGGGTAGATTTAGACTAACTATAAGGAAGAAATTTTTTATAATGAGTGTGGTGATACACTGGAACAGGTTGCCTGGGGAAGTGGTGGATGCCCTGTCTGTGGAAACGTTTAAGGTCAGGCTTGATGGGGCTCTGAGCAACCTGATCCAGTTAAAGATGTCCCTGCTCACTTCAAGGGACTTGGACTAGATGACCTCTAAAGGTCCTTTCTAACCCAAAACATTCTATGACTGTTACAATAGAGCAAGATTTATTTGTTTCTGCATCTAACCGTTTTCTAAGACATGGACAAAATATGTTCACTCGCCCTGCCACCAGCCATGCAAGCTCATCTTTCACAGGGTCAGCTACTTTTCTGAAATTGTTGGAGGGAATATTTTATCTCCATCACTAAGGCAACTGAAGAATCAGGGAGCTCCCCCCTGCCTTCCTCTAAGGTGCCACACTGAGAAAAAACAATGGCAACAACCCATCTTCCAAAACTGCATATACAGTTCATGTTGACCTACCCTTGTTTTAATTTAGCTGTCTCTCAAGTGCTGCTAGCATCACAGCCACGGAAGCACAGAAATCTATGCTCCTCCTAAACACACCTGAGAAGCACCCAGCATGGGGAAGCCTATGCTTTTCACCATGAGACTGTGAAGCTAGTGAAGCATACGAAGTCCTTTAAAGCTAGCTCAGTTTCTGCAGTATATAACCACCTTAATAATTGGCTTGTGCTCCTTATAGGTTCTGGGGCCAAAATCATCACTAGATTTGCACTGGCAAATTTTCCCTTGGCTCAGCTACAGGAAACCAGGTTCCCACTTTGCCTTGCTCTTCTACAAGGGGCACAGACTACTTGCTGGAACCAGGTGACCTCTCTCACCTAACCATGCCCCCCTCTTTGCAGCAGCCGCAGGCCCTGGTGGTGCCTTAGTTTGAGCTGTGCTCTGCTTCCAGTGCTCCACAGCTTTGGTTCCTCAAGGACTGAAATGCCCTGGTCTTACCAAAGCCGCTATCGCTATATACATCAAGTGCAATTCTTGCACTGATATCTGAGTGTATCTTAGAATCACAGAATCATAGAATGGCCTGAGT
>NW_009714349.1:0-2059 GCF_000703405.1 Apaloderma vittatum | reverse complement strand
TATAATATTTATATACCTATTAAAATATTTTACTTTAATACTTTAAAAATACTTTAAAAATGTATTTGTTCTCTGATTATGTTAAAAACACGAGAGTCATTGTGCATATCCACACACGTGATAACTGCTGACTATCGCAAGTAATGCTGCATTGCTATGTCTTACAAAATAGTGTAGCTTATATGCATTTTCTGCAAATATATTTGTTGTCTCCCTTCAGCACACCTACAAAAAGCATCCTGATCAAACCAAATTCACTCAAGTGACTGACTCTCCAGTACAGAAGCAAGCAGAGATCAATAGCAAGCAGCTGAGTGATGTGAGTAAACTTACAAAACGTGTTGCTACACTCTGATGTTTTCAGTTCCTGCACTGTGGCCACGTTCACTTCATCACCTGGTTGTAAGCAAACTCCCAAAATGAACATGTAGGTGAATGTGTGTGCATACACACACACGCAAGCACAAACGCATTTTGTATGTATTCACAATTCTGTTTCAATGGAAGATCACCTGGAAATCAGATATTTTTTTTTAGTTTTCAGTTTGGCTGTTCATGTCAATTTTTAGTGTATACATTTGGAATTTTATTTATGTCCATCATTCTTAGTATATTCTTCGCACCAGTTAAGTCAATGAGGTTTACACTATTCACTTGACAAGGACTAGGATTTCTCCTCTTTCTCTGTGATTGAGGTAACATGAGATCTTCAAGTCCTATCACTCCACGTTATTAAGCCTTTACAATCTATAAATATTGGGCTGCTAAATTTCTTTCTTCATTTTTCTCTGCAGATAATATATAAAGCCAAAGGTGAAGAAATTATTCACAAGTACCACCTCCCTCCAGACGTTCCCCAGTTCATACAAGCTAAAGTGAATGCCTACAATATTAGTGATGTAAGTATATTTTGAATCCAGAGCTCTTGATTCAACTTACAATATGAAGTTTCCTTTAGCTAGAAACCGTTTATTCCATATTCTACTTTTTCTTCTAGAACTATTACAAAACAGGATTGGAAGAATTAAAGTCAAAGGGATATGATCTAAAAAGTGATGCTATTCCTATCCGAGCTGCCAAGGCTGCTAGACAGGCTGCCAGTGATGTAAGTATGTCTTTTCTAAAGGAACTGGTCAATTCAAAAGAGTTTACTTAAACAGTGTTTGCAGTTTATTAAGGATATCTGAAGGATAATTTATTTGTTGCCTCGTGTGCTGAGAGAGCTGGCTGAATTTGTGGCTGAGCCGCTCTCCATCATCTTTGGAAAATCACGGGGAATGGGAGAGGTGCCTGAGGACTGGAAAAAACCCAGTGTCAGTCCAGTCTTCAAAAAGGGCAAGAAAAGGGCAACTACAGGCCAGTCAGCCTCACCTCCATCCCTGGGAAGATGGTGGAGTGGCTCATTCTGAAGGCCATCTCTAATCAATTGGAAGAAAAGAAGGTTATCAGGAGTAGCCAGCATGGATTTACCAAGGGGAAATTTTGCCTGACCAATGTGATATCCTTCTACGAAGGCATGACCAAATAGGTTGATGCAGGGAGAGCAGTGGATGTCATATACCTTGACTTCAGTAAGGCTTTCAATACTGTCTCCCATAACATCCTTCTAGGTAAGCTCAAGAAATGTGGGGTAGATGATTGGACTGTGAGGTGGATTGTGAACTGGCTCAGCAAGAGAGTTCAGAGGGTTGTGCTCAGCAGCACAGAGTCAAGTTGGAGGCCTGTGGCCAGTGGTGTTCCCCAGGGGTCAGTGCTGGGGCCAGTTGTGTCCAATATCTTCACCTGGATGAGGGGATAGAGTGCACCCTCAGCAAGTTCGCTGGTGATACAAAACTGGGAGGGGTGGCTGACACCCAGGCAGGCTGTGCTGCCATCCAACGAGATCTGGATGGGCTGGAGAGCTGGGCAAAGGGGAACCTCATGAAGTTCAATAAGGACAAGTGCAGAGTCCTGTATCTGGGGAGGAATAACACCAGGCACCAGGACCGATCAGGGACGACCTGCTGGAAAGCAGCCCCGTGTAGAGAGACCTTGGAGTCCCAGTGGGCAGTGAGTTTGT
>NW_009714348.1:0-1269 GCF_000703405.1 Apaloderma vittatum | reverse complement strand
ACCAGCTTACTCCCCTCCAGCAGCAGGCACCGACTGCACAGACACGCTGTTCCCTTCAGAAAGTGCTGCCTCTGGGGAGACACTGAGCTGGAAAGTAAAAGCTGCAGAACAGAATTGAGACTATTTAGCTCAAAAGAGGTGAGCTGATATTTGCTTTGGTTCATCTTCCCCTGGATGCCCAGCGAACATGGGCACTGATCAGACCCTGCTCTGCTGCTCCTTCACGTCTTTCCCAGGAAGCCTGACTGGGAAAAGATAATGCTGTGTGCCTCCACCATGGACACTCACACACTTTGTCTTTCCACTGGTGTTTTCTCTCCCACACATTTTCCTGGGCATGTTCTTGAGAACAAAATTAGGACAGACCTGAGCCTTCAGAAACTACACTGGGAAGATCCCCTGTAATGGCGGAAACGCAGTTTCAGAGGTGAGCTCTGTGTCAGAAGTGCCCATGAGCTGTCCCTGACTGTGGTCACAGCACGGCCACACCACAGAATGGGAGACCAATTTGCCAGAGCCCTCAGGCCTTACCCCAGCACAGGGGCTCAGGAGGAGAGAGTGGGAGTGGAGAGAGCAGCTCTGGAGAGACCCAGCAATGGGACTCCCTGGCCATGCTGCTGTGCCAGGATTCTTTCCCTCCCCCTCTGCACACAGGGAGTAATCTTCAGCTCTATAAGTTCTTGGAAGAAGGCAGAGACCTTTCTTTGGTTTAAACATCCAGGAAACACACGTACTCTTTTACAAAGCACTCAGTCAGTTAATAAAGACCGAGAGTGAATTTGAAAGGGCATAAAAAATGTCATTACAACTAACAAAAAAACAAACAGATAACAAGCTCTGTCTGCAATGAGTTACACTATAATTGCTGTGTGGAAGAAATCACACAGTTTGTTGCTTCAGAAAATTGCAGTGATCATTTTCCTAAGGGCATCCTTGAGCTCCTGGTTCCTCAGGCTGTAGATGAGGGGGTTCACTGCTGGAGGCACCACCGAGTACAGAACTGACACCACCAGGTCCAGAGATGGGGAGAAGGTGAAGGCAGGCTTCAGATAGGCAAAGATGGCAGTGCTGAGAAAGAGGGAGACCACAGCCAGGTGAGGGAGGCACGTGGAGAAGGCTTTCTGCTGTTCCTGCTGCGAGGGGATCCTCAGTACAGCCCTGAAGATCCCAACATGGGAAACCACCATGAAAACAAAACACCCAAATCCTATACAGACACTAACCACAAGAAGGCCAGCTTCCCTGAGGTAATGTGCGTGTGAGCAGGAG
>NW_009714347.1:53541-53988 GCF_000703405.1 Apaloderma vittatum | reverse complement strand
GCCTCATCGCTCGCTCCCTTTGCTGATGTTGGCAATTCTCCTAAGCCCAATACGATTCGGTAACTTGGGGGTAGGGATGCATCCATTGCCCCGTCTCTCGCTTGTCTGCTTGGGCTCTGCGGTAGGGCCCGGCCCATCTTGCATAGGTATGCGATACCCAGCAATTTAGGGTCCTCATCAAAGCCGAGGCCATCGGCACACCATCATTAGCCGGGGTCCCGGTGCTAGCCCAGGCTCCTTCCCGGCAAGGTGAGCGCCCTGTGCTTCGAGCTCTTCCCAGTACCTCTCAGGGGCTTCATTTGCAAAAGACACAGACAGCCTTTGACACCTTGAATTACCGTGGAGGAGGATTTAAAGCAATAACAACTGAGAGAGCTCCCTTACCAGCTCCTCCTTTGGGAGCAGCCTTTTCCCTCCATCTTACAACTTTTCAAAGTAGGAAAACCG